>NC_048228.1:38180090-38252709 GCF_002007445.2 Ailuropoda melanoleuca | reverse complement strand
CCCCCCCCCCCCACCAAATAAATGGGCCTCTGTTTTAGGGGTTGATGTCTATGGACTCATGCAACATAACCAAAAAAATAGAAATCTAGAGTCTATAAATCAGACCTAACCTAGGCCCTCATTTACATGTGCATATAAATTACCCAACTATCCTCTTCTTTCCTTCGGTGAGTTACCAGAGTGTCTCCTTGCCAAGTTAGAAAATAAGAAAGCCAGACTCTCCTGACATTTGAGAATGTCTTTAACCCATTGATCTAAATATTTTATCACATTGGTTGAAGAACCATTGGAACTCTTCCAGTAAAGTAGAGATAAAGCTCTAGAATCATGTTTCAGCATTGATCATTATCTTAGCAGTTCCATTGCTGATGCTGTGCAAATCACACGGTCACATTACACTGCCCAGTGTTTGGTCATATATAAAGTTATTTGAAATTAAATAGGCTCAAAACTTTTGAAATCATACTGATATTTACATATATCTGCACTATTTTTCAACTTGGAAAGCATTTTAAACACAATGGTCTCATTTTGTTTACCAAACCATTACAGCTATGTGGTAGTATAGATGCTGATTTGGGTTACATAGTTTCCCTGCCCCCAGTCCCTGCCCAGGTAATTTTTTTTCTTTTAACTCTCAAGGAGAGAAAGTAGAGGGAAAAAACAAACAAACAGAATTATGCCTAGTAAAGCAATTCATAGGAATGAACAACTGACATTCCCGAGTCTATTTTTATCTATGTTAGCTTTTTTCTTTACAGTGTTGTAAAGTCTGAAAACTATGAATAGTAACCAACCCATTCAAAATACATGTATAGATAGATAAATGCACACCATTTATAATTACTTCATAATTCTGAAGTTTGTTTAAACTTGAACATAAGCAGAATTGTGTAACTGAGGCAGCATTAGTTTATTCACTGAAAAAAATCCAACTTGAGTCACTACAGGGATACCCATGATTGGCATGCCTGTTTGGCTGCATTTCACTCTCACATATTTTGATGGAATAAAAACACTATTTTCTAAAATGAATTTTCAAAAGGCACTAAAGATGACTGAGCAAAGCATTCTGTTTTCAGTAGTACTGTGCTCAGAAACCAGTGTATGAAATCCACATTTATATCTGCAGTTTTGGAGAACTGAGAACCATATGGTATCTTGGTTTTATACTTCTTGAATCAGCTTAATTGCATATGCATGCTAATTAGACTTGAATAAATATGTTTGAATGCTTTTTAGTTGTTGATGTTTTCTAAAGCTTTTACTCCAGTTTCATTAAAAGCATTTTTAACTGTACTTGGTTTGTAAATGGGTTATCACTTTATATTAATATGTCATATGCTATACTATTTATTTTTTTGCCAGTAGGAGCACTGTTTTGTGTGTCTGTTTTTGAGGGGTTTTTAATGTCAAAATGATATTAAAAGGTGGCCAATACTTCTACAAACAAGGTTAAATTATATATAAATACATTTATTTATTTATTCATTTTTTATAATTTTTATTTTGTTATATTAGTCACCATACAGTACATCCCCAGTTTTTGATGCAATGTTCCATGATTCATTATTTGCGTATAACACCCAGTGCACCATGCAATATGTGCCCTCCTTAATACCCATTACCAGCCCATTTATACATACATTGCATGTACATTTTTATTGTTGCTAATAGTTACAGTCTAGAATATTAATGGATATTTAACTTGGCACTAGTTTTTAAAGTACCTTAGTTGGTTTTATAAATATAAGTAGAAATAAAGAAATGAAATTTGAGATTTATACATATTGAAATAATTGTAGTTCCAGATGCTTATCTCATCCAAATTACTGTATCAGTAGAACTCTGTTACCGATCCCTAAATATTATTGTTCGAGAAACCTATATCTAACCTATATACTGTGTCCCGTTTAGGTTACTTCAGAGGCTGCTCTCTGTGATCTCTTGGAGAGGAATGTGTAAAGAAGTTGTATAGTTCATGGAAACCTCTTGGGTCATTGTATCTCACAAGAGTCAGGTTAAAGTCTATTACTCTATTCAGTTCACATAGATCTTGTTGATGCTGGTAAGTTTTCTATTCCGGAAAAAAAAAGAGGTAGTAGGTGAGTTCTGAGTGATCACAGTTACATCAAAGCATTTGTATAGGGAAGTAAAGTGATTGTCATACAACATGTCTGTAGAGTTGCTTTCTCCTGCTTTGAAAATAAATGGCTTTGCTTTACTTGGGTATTTACTTCCCATATATATTTTCCTGGCAATCTACTATGGAACAGTGGGAGACCATTATCTGGTGATAACGTATTATTCTACTGACATTATCTTTTTTTTTTTTTAAAGATTTTATTTATTTATTTGACAGAGAGACAGCCAGCGAGAGAGGGAACACAAGCAGGGGGAGTGGGAGAGGAAGAAGCAGGCTCATAGCGGAAGAGCCCGATGTGGGGCTCGATCCCAGAACAATGGGATCACGCCCTGAGCCGAAGGCAGACGCTTTACCGCTCTGCCACCCAGGCGCCCCTACTGACATTATCTTTTAAGTAAACTTCTTAGTGAATCATCTTTTTCATAGAAACCCTAATACTTCATGGAATTTTGTGATTTAAAAGCATCCCATCATTGGTGTGACTTTAAGTCAGACTCCATAGCATTGTTTTGAATGATTGTGTTACATTACATACTACTAAATACTCTCTATTAAATAGAATTTATGATTTCAGGTCAAATCTAATTTACTTTTGATTTGTACTTTTCTTATATTTTGCAGTTTCATTGTTTGGAAAAGGAAATGAGACAGACTTTATGATTTCAGTTAAGTTGATAATTAAATTTCAGTAAAGCAGAAGAATGATTAGTTTCACTCATTAAAAATAATTTGTAGAATTCTTTGAAAAATTGTGTCACACAAATGCCTTGATAGGTGCTTTCTTAATAAACACTTCCCCTCCCCAGTGGTGAAGGTTAGTATAGCACATTTAAGGAAAGTCATTAGCTTACAATTAAAAAGCATATTATTTCTCAGACAGGAAGAAATTTTGAAGCTTAAATTAATTTAAATTCAGTGAGCATTTATTATAGATACATTTCTTCAATTTTGAACAGGGCTGTTTGCCTTAGAGAAAAATTCGTACTCATAACATTCAAAGATATCTGCACTCTAGTATCTCATTCTTATCTCACTCCTTTGCGTAGCCACTAAGCTAGTACAGCACACAGTACCCAAATCCTGCATGCACACAGAGTGTTTTGTTTGTCGATCAGTTTCTTTACTCAGCGGTTATCAAAGTATCTAGGATCAGCAGCATCAGCATTATCTGGGAATTTGTTAGAAATGCTAAACTTACTATATCAGATCTACTATTTTAGAAACTGTGGGAATGAGATGAAATAATCTGTTTATTAATAAGCTCTCCAAATGATTCTCATGAACAGTAAAATTAGGAACTAAAGCTTAAAAATATAGGTGAATTAAACAGTTAAAGATAAAAATGGGCCCACAAATACCTGAAGACATAGTAGGTGAATTTTCACCTTCTTTTAGGAAAGACAAAACTTTTCAAATCATAAAACGCTGAAAAATAATGAAAGATGTGAATGTTTTGGGTTATATAAAAACAAAAATGTTGAAATTTCAAAAATTTTGAAATAGAAAAATATTTAAAATAAGTATAACAAAGAGCTATAGCCTTCATATATAAAGAGAACTAACACATCAACAAGGAATAAAAAGAAAAAGAACATTAAAATACAGTTTCCTTCTTTATATGGTTCTGTACTGTTTTTTTAAAAATTAGTTCTATTTTACATTAAAATCACAACATTTTAGGAGATTTTTGATTACTGCTTCAGTTTCCTTGCTGGTTACGTGTCTGTTCAGGTTTTCTATTTCTTCCTTTTCAGTTTTGTTAGTTTATATGTCTCTAGGAATGCATCCATTTCTTCTAGATTGCCTAATTTGTTAACATATATGTTAACATATATGTCATAATATGTTCTTATAATTGTTTGTATTTCTTCGGTGTTGGTTGTGTTCTCTTTCATTCATGATTTTATTTATTTGGGTCCTTTTGGTTTTCTTTTTGGTAAGTCTGGCCAGGGGTTTATCAATCTTACTAATTCTTTCAAAGAACAGGTACCTACTTTCGTTGTTCTGTTCTACTGTTCTTTTGGTTTCTCTTTCATTCATTTCTGCTCGAATCTTTATTATTTATCTTCTTCTGCTGGATTTAGGCTTTATTTGTTGTTCTTTCTCCAGCTCCTTTAGGTGTAAGGTTAGGTTGTATATTTTGAGACCTTTCTTTTTTCTTGAGAAAGGCTCCCTCTTAGGGCCACTTTTGCTCCATCCCAAAGGTTTTGAACAGTTGTGTTTTCACATTTGTTTCTATGAATTTTTTAAATTCTTCTTTAATTTTCTGGTGGATCCATTCATTCTTTAGTAGGATATTCTTTAACCTCCATGTATTTGAGTTCTTTCCAAATTTCCTCTTGTGATTGAGTTCCAGTTTCAAAGCGTTTTTGTCTGAAAATATGCAGGGAATGATCCCAGTCTTTTGGTACCGGTTGAGACCTGATTTGTGGCCCTGTATGTGATCTATTCTGGAGAATGTTCCATGTGCACTTGAGAAGAATGTGTATTCTGTTGCTTTAGGATGGAATGTTCTGAATATATCTGTGAAGCCCTTCTGGTGCATTGTGTCATTCAAAGCCTTTGCTTCCTTGTTGGTCTTCTGGGTGGATGATCTGTCCATTGCAGTGAGTGGGGTGTTAAAGTCCCCTACTATTATTGTATTATTTTCGCTGTGTTTCTTTAATTTTGTTATTAATTGGCTTATGTATTTGGCTGCTCCCATGTTAGGGACATAAATATTTACAATTGTTAGATCTTCTTGTTGGATAGACCCTTTAATTATGATGAAATCTCCCAACAAACAGGAGCGCAGGACCGGATGGCTTCCAGGAGAATTCTACCAAACATTTAAAGAAGAATTAATACCTATTCTTCTGAAACTGTTTCAAAAATAGAAATGGAAGATAAACTTCCAAACTCTTTGTGTGAGGCCAGCATTGCCTTGATACCCAAACCAGACAAAGACCCCCACCAAAAAGAATTACAGACCAATATTCCAGATGAACATGAATGCAAAAATTCTCACCAATATACTAGCCAGTATGGTCCAACAGTACATTGAAAGGATTATTTACCATGACCAAGTGGGATTTATTCTCTGGCTGCAAGGGTGGTTCAACATCCACAAATCAATGTGATGCACCACATATATAAATGAAAGGACAAGAACCATATGATCTTCTCAATAGATGCAGAAAAAGCATTTGACAGAGCATCCTTTCTTGATTAAAACTCTTCACAGTGTAGTGATAGAGGGAATATACCTCAATATCATAAAACCCATATACGAAAAGCCCACAAAGAGTATCATCCTTAAAGGGGAAAAACTGAGAGCTTTCCCCCTAAGGTCCACTCTCATCACTCTTGTCCAACATAGTACTAGAAGTCCTAGCCTCAGCAATCAGACAACAAAAAGAAATAAAAAGCATCTGAATGGCAAAGAAGAAGTCAAACTCTCTTTGCAGATGACATGATACTCTGTGGAAAACCCCAAAGACTCCACCCCCAAATTGCTAGAACTTATACAGGAATTCAGCAAAGTGGCAGGATATATAAAATCAATGCACAGAAATCAGTTGGATGTCTATATACTAACAATGAGACACAAGAAAGAGAAATTAGGGAGTTGATCCCATTTATGGTTGCACCCAAAACCAAGAGGTACCTAGGAATAAGTCTAACTGAAGAGGCAAAGGATCTGTACTCAGAAAACTATAGAACACTCATGAAAGAAATTAAGGAAGACACAAAGAAATGGAAAAACGTTCCATTCTCATGGATTGGAAGAACAAATTGTTAAAATATTTATGCTGCCTAGAGCAATCTACACATTCAATGCAGTCCATATCAAAATACTACCAACTTTTTTCACAGAACTGGAAAAATAATCCTAAAATTTGTATGGAACCAGAAAAGACCCCGGATAGCCAAAGGAGTGTTGAAAAAGAAAACCAAAACTGGTGGCATCACAATTGGCTGACCTCAGGCTCTATTACAAAGCTATAATCATCAAGACAGTATGGTACTGGCACAAAACCAGACACATAGATCAAGGGAACAGAATAGAAAACCCAGACCCTCAACTCTATGGTCAGCTAATCCTCAACAAAGCAGGAAAGAATATCCAATGGAAAAAAGGCAGTCTCTTCAACAAATGGTGCTGGGAAAATTGGACAGTCACATGCAGAAGAATGAAACTGGACCATTTCCTAACAACATACACAAAAATAGACTCTAAATGGATGAAAGACCTAAATGTGAGACAAGAATCTGTCAAAATCCTAGAGGAGAACACAGGCAGCAACCTCTTTAACCTCGGGCACAGCAACTTCTTGCTAGGTACATCTTCAAAGACAAAGGAAACAAAGGTGAAAATGAACTATTGGGACTTCATCAAGATGAAAAGCTTTTGCACAGCAAAGGAAACAGTGAACAAAACCAAAAGACAACCAACAGAATGGGAGAAGATATTTGCAAATGACAGATAAAGGGCTAGTATCCAAAATCTATAAAGAACTTTTCAAACTCAACACCCAAAGAACATATAATCCAATAAAAAAAAATAGGCAGAAGATATGAACAGACATTTCTGCAAAGAAGACATCCAAATGGCCAACAGATGCATGAAAAGTGGTCAACATCACTCGGCATCAGGGAAATACAAATCAAAACCACAATGAGACACCACCTCACACCAGTCAAAATGGCTAAAGTTAACAAGTCAGGATATGACAGATATTGGCGTGGATGCGGAGAAAGGGGAACCCTCCTACACTGCTGGTGGGAATACAAGCTGTGCAGCCACTCTGGAAAACAGTATGAAGGTTCCTCAAAAAGTAGAAAATAGAGCTACCCTACAACCCAGCAATTACACTACTGGGTATTTACCCCAGAGATACAAATGTAGTGATCCGAAGGGGCAGCTGCACCCCAATGTTTATAGCAGCAGTGTCCACAATAGGCAAACTATGGAAAGAGCCCAGATGTCCATCGATAGATGAATGGATAAAGAAGACTGGTGTGTGTGTGTATACACACACACACACACGAACACACACAATGGAATACTATGCAGCCATCAAAAAATGAATTCTTGTCATTTGCAATGATGTGGGTAGAACTAGAAGATATTATGCTAAGCTAAATAAGCCAATCAGAGACAGTTATCATGTGATCTCACTGATATTTGGAATGTAAGAAACAGAACTGAGGATCATAGGGGAAGAGAGGAAAAAATAAGATGAAACCGGAAAGGGAGGCAAACCATGAGAGACTATTAATCATAGGAAACAAATTGAGGGTTGCTGGAGGGGAGGAAGGTGAGGGGATGGGGTAAGGAGAGCACATGATGTAATGAGCACTAGGTATTATATAAGATTGATGAATCACTGGCCTCTACCTCTGAAACCATTAATACATTTTATGTTAATTAAGTGAATTTAAATAAAAAAGGAAATATATATATATATATATATATATTTTTTTTTAAGGAAGGGGATGTGAAAGAGGCAAGACCTGAGAAGATTCTTTTTTTCCCAAATGTTTTGTAATCCCTGGCTATAATAAACCATCGTGTTTTATAATGAGAATAAAAGTGTCATTGAAACTAAAAAAAAAACCTAAATAATTAAAATAAAATCACAAAATTTTAATAAAAATAATGAAGGAAATTCTACATCTACATTCCTAGTTTGCTTAGTTCATCACCATGTGGAAAGGGAATGCACTTTTTCACAAAGTGCATGCTATTATAAGCAGCTTTTAAATTTTCCAAGGTTCATGTTTGGAAAGGGGAAAAACAAAGAACTTAATGAAACCAAGAGAAAATTTGCATTTTTTTTATAATGGAGTTAAAAAAAAAAGGTCTCTCGTGAGTTAGAAATCATATTTCTAGTTCTGCTGTTAACTATCAAGTAATGACCTCATGATAGCCTCCAGGTACTTCTTGGCGAGCTTACGTCAGTGGTGTTCAGTCTCTGGCATGCATCAGAATCATCCTAGGGTCTTAGTGATACAGAGAGTGCTAGGTGAGGCACCCACACGTTCTGATTGAGCATTTCTGGGGCTGTGGCTCAAGAATATAAATTTCTGATGATTCCCCAGGTAACGCTGGTGTTCCTGGGCTGGGAATTATACCTTGAGAACTGCTGGCTTCAGTGATAATCAGTTAGGTGCTTTGTGGCGCCTGTATTCCATGGTCTAATGACAGTACGTTTGGAGGGAGAGAGAGAAGAGAAGAGCACCCTCAGTCTCCTGCCTGAAACAGAATATACTTTGTAATAGGTGTTTACTGAATAAATGAACTCAATTTATTAAGTCTCAAAACATTATGAAAACTGTTTAGTCTCAGATTTTCCTGTCTTAGTTTGCTCCTTTCTTAATAGTTTCCTTTTCTGGTCTGCATCGTTTTCTTCTTCTCAGAACTATAATTGTATTTATTGTCAGTACCACAGTATCATTCACATTTAGCCATGGTTTCCTTTTGTATTAATTCAATTAATTGGATTATAAACCTCTTAAGGGCAGGAGGAAGCGAGTCCATATTTATTTTGCATTTTCCTTTATGCCTAACACAGATCTCCCACTCTGCAGGAGATTTCATAAAGCTGGCTGAATCACTTAACCTGTAAACAGATTTACATTCTTTGGAAATATCCTATGTCTGTATCAGTATTCTTCTTGTTGCGTGCTTTCTTGACTTGATTTCTCAAAGTGCTGCAGAGAGGTGCTCTAACTCTGCCTGCATGGCCTCAAGTGAATTCGTCATTTGCAGAAAGGGAGAGAGACATCTTGAGGACAAATAAACATAGTGTGATTAAACATGTTTGCCTCTGGTGACTCTAACCATAGCATGTTGCTCCGGCAATTTACTAAATGGTACCCTAGTGGCACGAAAGAGTTTGTAGGCTTCTGAACAGCTTCAGTTATTACCACATAGAGATTTACACTTTGGTCCAGCTACACTGATAATAGAGGCAATACTGCCATTGGGCTGGACTCCAAAACATTACTTAGGGTTCTTCCATTAATAAAAACTCCCAACACTGGTCCAGCTAAAAGCGGAGAGATTTAATGCCATCAAATTACTATTTAGGTGAAATGGATTAGTTACTTTTATGATAGTATAGGATAAGGTTGCCATTTTTAAAAGAAATGTTTAAATTACCTATATGTTTTATCTTAAGTAATTTATGGTAAATCCCTATAAGAAGTATCATCCAAGTGTTAGAACTTGTGAAGAGTTGATAATATGTGAGAAATTGCTTAGAAGGATACATTAGGTTTTTACTTTATCTCAATGATGTAAAAATTACCCCCCCCCCCCAAAAAACACAGTCTCATTGCTTTGCATGAATTACATGATTGTTAACTGGGACTCATAAGAGTTAACTACCACAGAATTGTGCAAAGCAAGGATGCAGTTCTCATATGCATGTACTTCAGTTAACACTGTGCCACATGAAGTGAACATTCCTTGCATTTGAAAATACACAGAGACCATTGATGGGATTGGATGCTTTCATCTTTTATATATTCCTGTATTTTCTGTACTTCCCAAATTCTCTAGCTTTGAGGTCAGAAATGAACTTCTATTTAAAAGCTATGTTGTAGGGACACTTTGCTTTCAATATGAGAAAAGATTTATTATTTATATGAATATTCAATCATAATTTAATACTTTGGGTGTCTTTTTCATTTATCTCTTCCATATTGATTTGACCATTATGATGGTCATTTTGATTAGCACTTCTTCTCCCATTTAAAACAAACAACAAAAAACCCAACAACCATGTTAAATGAAACAAAAAAACACCTAGACATTTTTTTTTTTATTCCACTCTTTCTCTCGCCCCTCACACCCTATCCATCAGCAGTTCTTGTTGGTGATCCCCATACCCTGAGATAACCAAGTCTGTTCCCTTGTTTGTCTGTAGTATGATTGTCCAAACCAGATCACCATCGTCTCTTCCTTTGGACAATTGCAGTAATTTCCTAACTGTCTGGTTATTCCTACTATCCATCCTTCACAAAGAAGATTTCTCTTTTAACTTTGTTCACCAGTGGCTTTTTCTAGCAGTTGGAATACAGTCCAAGAACAGCATGATAGCCTATGAGGCCCTGCAGGATCTGGCCCTCCTCTCTCCTACATGCATTCCCTTTACTCACGCCGTTTACTTGGGTAGACCAAACTCATGCCTGCCCCAGGGAGTTTGTACTTGATGTTGGCTCTGTCAGAAATGTTCTTCCCACTGATACTTCATTCACCTCAAATATCCCTACCTCCACACTGGCCCCCTGCCCCCTGCACTTACTATCTCATTACCATGACATATACACTGTCTGATATTATCTGTTAAGTTCATTTGATTTCTTGTTTATATTTTATCTCCCTCACTGGGATAGATACTCCACCAGAAAGGGAACTTAGGGTCTCTTACTCTCTTTTGCATTCTCTGTGCCTCAAAGAAGGTATTTCTCCTGTATTTTAATTATTTGAATGAAAGAATCCATTGAGCACTCTGTGTGTGCTAGAGTTGTGGTATTCAGACCCAGGGTCTCAAGGATAGAGACTTTTAAGAGAATCGGTTTCTGAATCTTCAACTTACAGTTTTGATTTTCCAAACTTTTCCGTGCTTGAAAATCTTCTGAGATTTGTCAGTTTATCTTCCTTACTTTGCCTTTTACGATCTCCCACTTTACAAAAAAAAAAAAAAAAAAAAAAAAAAACAAACTTCTCACCTTCTGAATCTTTCAAGGATGCATTGCCCAGTCTCTAAAGATCTCCAATGTATCAGCTAAAGGTTGTATTCCTCAGGAAGTCCCTTGAGTACTCCTCAAAGAAATATTGGAGGGGATGGTACCTTATTTCATAGAAGAGATACTCCAAGTCACTCTCCCCTTCCTTCATCTTCCCTCCTCCTTTTCCGATTAGATTCCAAACATGACTAAGTGAGAATGTTGACTTGAGGGTATTAACAGATTTATTTGATTGAAACGTTTTCTTCTGAAGAAGGATATTCATTGACTGGTTGGTTTGACAATGAGGATTGCTTTTTATTTATTTATTTTTATTATTTTTATTTTTTTAAAGATTTTATTTATTTATTCAACAGAGATAGAGACAGCCAGCGAGAGAGGGAACACAAGCAGGGGGAGTGGGAGAGGAAGAAGCAGGCTCTCAGCAGAGGAGCCTGATGTGGGGGCTTGATCCCACAACGCCGGGATCACGCCCTGAGCTGAAGGCAGACGCTTAACCGCTGTGCCACCCAGGCGCCCCGAGGATTGCTTTTTATAATTAGATTATAATGACATGTGTTTGAATATCTTTTCCTTAAATCATATAAGCAAAATATGCTGCTTGACAGTATTAATAAAAATATACTTAAAGCACATATAGAGTATAAAACACGCCAGAAAAATATATCCTTTGCCATATTTAAACTAATGGAAAAATTGTTAGTGGTTAACTTTTAAAGTGTGCTAGGATCATATAGCTTTTCAGTTATTTTAATAAAACATGTTTGAAATTATTATGCTAGACAATGTGAACAACATAAAATTATCCAAGATATCAGCATAAAATATACTTGAAGAAAACTAAACAGAGTTCATCTTTCACGTAGAATGTTCAGGTTTATTACCTCCATCTTTTGTCATTTCCAGGCTGCAGTACAAATCTTTACCTTAAGGGTTTGTGGAGAATACTGTCCCACTCTATCCACATTTACAGTATCTTAGCTTATAGCTCACAGAGAAACAAATAAGTCTTACTGAGAGAAAATTGTGCGAAGGGTGCTGCTTCAATAGTTTTTCCCACCTGAGGCATCAAATTCTTGAGGTAGATTTCTATTTAATAAAAAATAGCTCACACTTCCTCTGTGCTGGGCACAGGTCTCAGCACTTAACACACAGTAGCTCATTTAATCCTCATAATAGTTATCATGGGAGGTACTCTTATTTCCTCCATTTCACACGTAGTGAAACTGAGGCTGAGCAGAGCATTAAGCAGTTTATCCAGTGTTAATCAGAATTCAAACCCAGAAAATGTGGGTCCAGAAATGTAACCCTTAAGGTATGTAGGGGAAAACCAGAATGAGATATCAAGATCTTCAGAAGAAAGCTAAAAACATATTTTGAGATTACTGTGACCATCATTCTTTATTCCATTATATTGTTGAAGTATTTATATACAGTTATACTGTAAACTATAAAACTGTATACCATATGTTTGATAGGTGGACACAGCCCCGTATATATGTACGTGGTGTTCTATCCATCATGTTGTTTCCCCACAGACAAAGCAAGCAGGTGCCCTGCAGTTTCTTCCGTTTTCTGGTAACCTTCTGTTTGTTGTATAATAGATTCTTTCTCTGTTCTTTTGAAGCTTGGATGCATGCTGCTTTCTTTTAAGACTTCATTATAAGTCAAAAATGTTCTTAGATCCCCCTTGTCCTTACTTAATATTTAGTTCTGTATATGCAACTGATAGCCTCGTTAAGTCTGTGGAATGGAACAACTCTCTCTCTTTCTCACTGTTGAACTCGATGCTCTGCACCTTCTTGGCTAGTGGGTGCATTTTTTTTTTTTCTGCAGAATTAACATTCCCTGTGATTTGTGATTGGAGGGTCATTTAAAAGTCCTCTTGATTACTTTCTAATGGATCTGTCATTGGAATACTAATTTGAAATACTAAGCCATTCCCAGTTACACGTTCTTAGGGCACCAACCGCTTTAAGAATATTATTATTTAATATTATATTATTGTCCCTGTGTCTATTTTGTGCATTCGGGCAGACTGATATAATTTCAGAATTTATCTTTAGCATCAGAAATACCTGGATTCAAATCTTGACTTTACCCCTCTGTCTCCAAGTTTATTTATTTGACAAGAAAAATTACAGTTATGTAATAAAGTTTTTAGGAGGATTAAAATGAGATAATTTATGTATTCATTAAATATGAGGGTACCTCTTTCAGTGAATTTGTGACTAAGTTTACAAAAAAAAAAAAGCCACAAAAGGCAAAAAAGAAAACGAATTTTGTTAATGTAGCTTTTTGAAAAATAAATTTTGTTTTAAAGTTATACAAAAATGGGAAAAATATTTAATTATATAGATATATTAGACATGTATAGAACAAGGATCCTTTTGTTTGTTTCAAGTAGGACATGTTTCTGGCAATCACAGTCTCTTCTTTTGTTTGATTCGATTAGAGTTGATTTTATTATCAGGAACTCTGAGCTCTAGAAATGTTCAGTTAGCTACCTATCTGTATGTCTTTTAATGAGGTACTTAACCAACTGGATTTTTCTTTTTCTACAAAAAGAAGTTCACTTTCCTGATGAACACCAGGGTGGAACTCCTTAAATGTTCCAAGATACAAAATCTCCATCTAGTGACAACCCAACTCAGGCACATTACCCTTGAAAACAAATACCGCTAACAAGCCCATTTTGCATAAACATAGGTCCTTCTCTCATGAGTTCACACTTACTAATTTTTCTGTCAAATTAACAGTATATGACTCCATATAAACTCAAGAGCAGTCAGTCATTCCTTATATAAGGTGGTCTTTGATGCAGGACCATAGACTCATTTAGAAGATGACTTAATGATTTTATTTACAAAGTTTAAGGTGTGTGTGTGTTTTAACAAAGAAAGAAATGAGCTGAATTTACTATGTTCCCTTTATTGTAGTATATATTATGTAGTTCCTCTCAAAAATAAATAAATTTTACATAAAAAAATAGGTAATAAAATATACTTTAATGTATTTGGTAAAATCTAGTTTTAATTATATTTTATGGATCTAGAATTAATCTATTAATTGTTGGTTTATTATTGGCCTTTTCTATCAATTTAAAATGTATCTGATATGACTGCATTTCCAAATGTACTCTTGCTCTCTTTTTGTAAAATATACTACATCTGTGTTTGGGGCAGTACTCTATAGAGCTTTATTTTCACTTGACTATGAAGCAATACTGAATCTCATAATTAACTTTGAAATGAAAAAAATGATATTCAGAATATCATTTTATTATCAGATGTGTGTGTGTATGTGCGTGTGTGCACATGCATGTGTATCCTAAATTTCACAGATGGTCTGCATGCATTTTAATAATTTAGAGGGACTGACAGAATTCATCGATTTGGTTCTCTAATTTTATGAATGGAGAAACAGAGTCCAAGAGAAATTATATGCACAGATACATTGTGGAGCAGTGTCATTGACAATGTGATTATTTCATGTGGAATTCGAAGACAGCACTTAAAAGAAAAAAAAATAAATCCAAAATTTTGTTTTTAAAATGATTCTGACAGAATTTGTAGATGATGCCAATACATAACTGAATGGAAATGAGTATATTCTGTAACATGCTGCCATTCGCATTATAAAAGATACAACTATAACAGATTTATAAGAAAAGAAAGGCAGTAATGATTTATGGATATACTCATTTCTTTTTTCCATCTCATCAGACCAATGCTGACTTTCAGTTATATTAATTGAAGTTTATATTTATATTGATCCAGTTTATGTTTAAATTGGAGCATACATTGAAGATGTTGAATTCCATATTACTGCCTATGCTGATTTGTATTGTCAGGTATCTGTATTACTGATAACATACATACAGACACAGATATAACATATTTATAAGTGTATAAGTGACAGTCAGTTAAGATTCTGCCTTCAGCTCAGGTCATGATCCCAGGGTTCTGGGATCGAGTCCTGCATCTGGCTCCTTGCTCAGCAAGGAAGGAGCCCGCTCCTCCCTCTGCCTGACGCTCCCTCTGCTTGTGCTCTCTCTGTCTCTGACAAATAAATAAATAAAAAATATTTAAAAAATAAAAATAAAATACAATTTCTATCATAATTATAAGTGATAACTGAAAAAAAATCTCTTATTTTTACTATTCTAACTTTCAAGTTAAGAATTAGAGGGAACATTACATCAAAAACTAAAGATACACTGTATGTTGACTAACATAATAAAAAATTACTATTAAAAAAAAATTAGAGGGGCGCCTGGGTGGCACAGCGGTTAAGCGTCTGCCTTCGGCTCAGGGCGTGATCCTGGCGTTATGGGATCGAGTCCCACATCAGGCTCTTCTGCTGTGAGCCTGCTTCTTCCTCTCCCACTCCCCCTGCTTGTGTTCCTTCTCACTCTGGCTGTCTCTATCTCTGTCAAATAAATAAATAAAATCTTTAAAAAAAATTTAAAAAAAAAAAAATTAGAGTCTTCAATTCAAAAAGCGATTTATTTTTATGAGGTACCATTTATTTAAAAAAACCCAAAGTTATAATTTGTAAATGTATTTGGAGACTTTCATTTTTTATTTACATAAAGGACTTTTGATATTTAATTGCACAAAAAGTCTTAAATTGGTTTTGAAATTTGGAAAAATAGACCTTATTGTTAAAAAGAAAGATCTCCTGCACCCTCTGCTGGTACAAATGCACAACTGCAGGTTATTTATTATATAGTTCCTCTTTTACTTTTTAAGAAAATAAAATGTATAGGGGCGCCTGGGTGGCACAGCGGTTAAGCGTCTGCCTTCGGCTCAGGGCGTGATCCCGGCGTTATGGGATCGCCCCACGTCAGGCTCCTCTGCTGTGAGCCTGCTTCTTCCTCTCCCACTCCCCCTGCTTGTGTTCCCTCTCACACTGGCTGTCTCTATCTCTGTCAAATAAATAAATAAAATATTTAAAAAAAAAAAAAAAAAAAAAAAAAAAAAAAAAAAAAAAAAGAAAATAAAATGTATAAAATGTTTGAAGAGATTATTGGTATTTGTATTTTTTCATATTGGGTCAGTTATTATTTATTTTCAAATTATTTTTAGAAAAAATTTTTTCCCATTTCATTCTCCTTCTTCCAGAGGCAGCTACTGCTATTAATTTTTGGGTACCTTCCAAGTTACTTTTAACATATTTACATGCCTTTATCCTTCATCATTATATAAACTTTTAATAGGTTATATATTGTTATACTACCTTAATTTGAATTTTTAAAGGTTTACTTATAAGAATAATTCATTAAGTCATTCTTATTGTTAAAACTTCATCATATTACGTATAACACTAATGTCCTCATTGGTGACAGCCCTCAATACAAAAATTCTGTTCAAAGATAACCCCTGTTCACACTTTGAAGTACATCACTGCAGATTTTTTCCTATGCATTTACATATATGTAAATCTGTAGAATATTTATTATTTTTAAAATTTCATAATACATTTGTAATTTATATAACATATCTTTTAGCTACTTGATTTTATTTTTTAAAGGTTGTATTTACTTATTTGAGATAGAGAGAGCACAAGCAGTGGGGAGGGACAAAGGGAGGGGGAGAAGCAGGCTCTCTGCTGAGCAGGGATTCTGACATGGGGCTAGACCTCAGGACCCTGAGATCATGATTTGAGCTGAAGACACTTAACCGACTGAGCCACCCAGGTACCCTTGATTTTATTAATTAAATGCCTTGGAAATTGTATTCCGTATTAGTTTACATCTTTTACCTTATATGTTTAGCTCTTATACATCATGCTGTAGAATAGATAAATAATATTTCATTTTAAAAGTTCTATTATTGGACGTTTATAGTACCTTTTTTTTTTTTTAAAGATTTTATTTATTCGACAGAGATAGAGACAGCCAGCGAGACAGGGAACACAAGTAGGGGGAGTGGGAGAGGAAGAAGCAGGCTCATAGCGGAGGAGCCTGATGTGGGGCTCGATCCCATAACGCCGGGATCACGCCCTGAGCCGAAGGCAGACACTTAACCGCTGTGCCAGCCAGGCACCCCAAAAGTTCTATTATTAGACATTTATAGTACTTTTAATTTAACTAATATAAACCAACCTTGACTATCCTTATACATGTTTCTTTGTGCAGATATGTGAACATTATTCTAGGGTAAATGCTGAGAAATGAAATAAAATATTTGATACATAATTCTCTAAAGTAACCTTAACAATTTGGACTCCTTCACGTCTATAAGTACCACTTCACTTACTCAAACTTGATATTAGTTTTAAATTGTCAGTGGTAAGAAATTGTATCTTGCAGTTTTTCCTGATTAATAGTGGAGTTGGAATATTTGCTCATATGTTGATTAAAGATTTGTGTTTCCTCTTATGAAATTCCTGTCTATATTCTTTGCTACTTTTTTCCCTGTTTTTTTTTTCCTGTTTCTAATTGGCTTATAGTTCTTTTTATATTCCCCAATTACTAATAGGTTTGAATATCTTTTCATATATTCATTGGCGATGTGTATTTCTTTTGGGAATTGCTTGTTTATATTCTTTACTCATTTATTTGACTTTTTAAAAATTGGTTTATAAGAATTCTTTATATATTCCAGATAATCTGTTGCCTATCATCTATGCTTCAAAAATTTTCTTTCTCATTCCTTAGAGAAGTGTGCGAGTGGTTGACTGGCCTGAGAAAATGAAAGATCAGCCATATCTCAAGACATCAGTTAGTGCTCCAGATCCTGTGTGATCAGTCTGAAGCTAGTCTCCATTGCTGACCACATAACTGATTAGCTTTTCCCTCTGTCCTATCATAGCTCCTTTCTTCACCTTCTCCTGAGAATAATTTTCTAATAAATTGCTTGAACAAGAATCCCTTCCTCAATCCCTTGCCCTGCTTCTGAGAAACCTCACCTAAGATGCTGTGAGGACTTTTTTTTTTTTTCCAAAGTAATATTTTAAAATGAACACAAATTTCTCCAATGTAAGATATGATTATAAAAAATAATTTTTCTTTGTTAACATATATACTTTTAGATGTGTGTTATCTTCTTTAAAGTTGTGTATTTGTTACACTGACATTGGCATTGCTCAAAAACTTTATCAGATTCATCTTTTGGGAATCATGTTTTGAGCTTAAGACAGTCTTTGAATATTCATAATATTGTCAGTTATTTGCTCCTCGAAGTCTGAATGATTCTGTAAAGATAAGTAAGACTGAATAATTGAACTCAGTATTTACTTATTGAAAAATTGAACTAAACTTTTCAAGTAGGAGATCAGCATGGTCAATAATATTTTGGGTCAAAAGCAAGACATAGTTGAACGGAATTATTTGTAAGAGGCAAGTTAAAAAATGCAACAGTGGCCGCATCACAGTTATTCGTACATATCAGTACTAATTCTAAGCCCCACTGACATGTAGGTAATGTACCTTCTAATAATCATTCTGTCCTGTTCAGGATTGACTCAGGAAATGACAGCATTAGTCTGGGAGTAGACAGAATTAGAACTTCCAGGTGAGAGTGATTTGGAAAGTTCTAAATTGAATTAAAAAACATTTGTTGTGAAACAGTACAAACATGGTTAATGTTCTTGATAAATAACTTACAGTTATTAAAGCATTTATCATATGTTAGACCCTATACTAAATGTTTATTTTGTGTGTTTACTAGATCCTGATAAAAATTCCTTAAGATAGGTGCAACTGTTTATTATCTTCATGAAGAAACTTAAGTTGCAGGGTGTTTAAATACCTTTTTAAGCTACTCTCAAGTCACTTAACTCATGGGTAATGCCAAATTCAAGTCTAGATATTCTTGTGGCAGAGTCTGCAATCTTAACATGTAAATGCAGTCCCATTTACCTAAGCCTAGTCATATGTAGATACAGCTTTGACGTCTTTCAAATATTAAATTCTATCTAATCTTTGGCCCAAATCCATCCTTTTTAGATGTGTTTTTACCTTCTGTGGTCTCTTCTGGTCACTAAACAGCTAAGATCATGGAGGGCTGGGTCTCAAGATTACACGTCTTTCTAGAAATGTATCATGACCCCTTGTCTTCCATCAGTTCAGACAGGGAATTCCTGTGCTTCCCTCAATCCTGCTGGAATAATCTCTTTGAAACGTAGTCTCCTTTCCTATTGTAACAGTTCCCATTATCATGCTAATTTGTCATCACTTTCTTTTTTCCAAGGAGATTGATTTATACAGATCTAATCAGGGGCAGTCTGCCTCCGTTTACTTATCATCTTTAGAGTCAAATCATTTTTAGTAGTTACCTTCACCTAAAGGTAGATATTTCTGGTATAAGCAATTATTTGTTTGGATTATTTTCTTGTTTATTTGTTGAAAAGAACTTTATGTACTCCGTGTGGCTACATTATATGCAAATTTAATAATTTGCGAATTAAACATACCCGATCAATGGTATGATTTCTGACTCTTTCTCCCTTCAGCTGACAATCTCATTTTCTTCCCTGTGATCGATCATCCACTTGGTCCTGATCAGTCATTTGTGAATTTACCTCATATTGCCTCACTGACCTTGTGGCTGAAGTGGCCCTGTTAATGTTGTGGTCGTGATTTATCTGTTAAAGATGCTTCCATTAGTTCCCTGTTCATTTAAGGGAAAACATTTTATTTTTATTTATTTATTTATTTTTAAAAGATTTTTATTTATTTATTTGACAGAGAGAGACAGCCAGCGAGAGAGGGAACACAAGCAGGGGGAGTGGGAGAGGAAGAAGCAGGCTCCTAGCAGAGGAGCCTGATGTGGGGCTCGATCCCAGGACTCTGGGATCAGGCCCTGAGCCGAAGGCAGATGCTTAATGACTGTGCCACGCAGGCGCCCCAGGGAAAACATTTTAGAAATTCATCTAAGGATAACTTACACCGTAAAGTTAAAGAATGTTGAGGTGTGAGTTGCATGGCTTTGTAATCGAGAGTCTGGACTGGAGGGCTTTCCAGCTGAGCTCTAACCACCTAACAGGTGTGAGCCTCATTTAAGTTTGTGGCTAAATGACATAATTAGATAAGATTGTTTTGGAAACTTCTTCAAGCTTTTATTTTATTTAATTTTGGTAAAAGTTGATCAGTGCCCTTTGATATGTTTACATATAATTTATTTTCTGCCATCACTTTCTTAATGCTGAAAAATTGTCACCTAGGGAATATTTGGTTTCTGTGAATTTTCTTCTATTTCATCATGTATCGTGGATTTTCTCTTCAGCATGATCATTTAGGCTCTATCGGGTTATTTTCTGAAATCTTTTCTGAGAAAGAATAGAGCTGGGACCAGATTTACTTCATGCAGCATTCTTTAGAAACCTTTCAAATATTGATCATTATTTTTAAATTCCAATAAAAATATGTGCTTTGGGGAGGTTCATCATAAGGGATTGGAATACTGATCTTTTTTTTTTTTTTTTAAGATTTTATTTATTTATTTGACAGAGATAGAGACAGCCAGCAAGAGAGGGAACACGAGCAGGGGGAGTGAGAGAGGAAGAAGCAGGCTCATAGCGGAGGAGCCTGATGTGGGGCTCGATCTCATTACGCTGGGATCATGCCCTGAGCCGAAGGCAGACGCTTAACCGTTGTGCCACCCAGGCGCCCCGGAATACTGATCTTGATTTATGTACTCCTCCTCCCCCACAATATTTTTAGGTGATTTTTAAAATGGAGTAATTGGGACAGATTTTGATAAGTAGCTCATTTTTATAATCACTTTATGCCCCACTTGCTTGAATGCATTGCATCAGAAAAGGAAGAAACTGGACATTTATTCAGTATCAGGCAGAGTGCTAAGTTTCTTTCTGATGTTACACCTTCTCATACTTAAAATAGTTATTATCTATATTCTATCTCGTGCTGCTAGTAAGTGGCAGAGCTTGGATTTGAAACCATGTTTTTTTTCTTTTTTTGCTTACTGCATGTGTGTGTAAGTATTTTTTGTTTAGTTTTATAAACTAAACTGCACGTTTTGAGAGAAAGACAAATGATACTTGACTATCTCAGTTGTGGACTATCAGGTGACTCTTCATCTTTGGCTTATGGTGAAAAAATATGAGGGGTATTAAAATTCTAGGAAAATATTTGAAAAATGTTGGGAAGGAAAAAGGTGAAGGGTATTGTTATGTTTCTTTTACTTGTTCAGACAGACGTAGCTATTTGTGTATGTGGTATTCAGTTTCCAAGATGATTGCTTTGAAACCCTGCAAAGTGTTTTTATGCCTTCAGATAATGCCTTTGGAATCATGAAAGAAAGTATGTATACATATTTTTTTCAGTAATATTTCTTATTTTACATTTACTCTATTTTAAATAGGTAACGTTAGCAATGCATATAGCCCCTTTAACTAGAATTAGTATTTTTCTGAACCATGCCAAATAAGATTCACCTCTCATTTTATTCAGAATAGATCTATTGTATAATGTTGTACTCTGAAGGGTAATGATAGTGTTTGCTAAAGTTATAGAGATCACTGAATAAAGTAGTCTGGGAACTTTTTGTTAAATCCTGGTGTTAAAGAGCAAAGGATACTATTTCTTCAATTGAGATCAAACTGAATTTCACACCACTTCCAATAGGGTCAAGTTATGCATCTGTGTAGTGGTATTGTCTACTAATAGCCTAAATTTCTGTTTATTCATATAGCTTTAAAGGTATAATTAGAAGACACTCTTCTTATATAACAAATTTTTTTTCCCAAAGAAAATAATGTTCATAGTAGTAAAAGCCCCTGGAAGATGGGCAGGTCTAGTTCAATCTGTGTATTTTTTAGGATCTGTTATGATTGAGATGATATGACTTCTGAACCAAGAAATATTAGAGGAGAACTGAGAAATATGTTTATTTTATCTGACTTGGAAATTTATAAAAATATATGAAAATACACACAAGGTTTATTAAGAAATTAAAAGGTGATTGTCAAAATTATAATAAAAATAAAATTAAAATGTTGCAGTGTTATATTTGTCTTTTATTAATAGTTGATGTGATGATATATTGTTTTATTCAACTTGTTCAGCATTGTGCTTCTAGAACGTTTTCAGCTGTTAGCAAATTTTAGATTATTGAATGATTTTACAGTTCGAAAGGCTTTCAATTAATGGATGAATCTCTAAAAGTTGTAATTTAATATAGTTAACTTCAAAATTGCAACTTTGTTTATGGTAGTGAGGCAGAAAATATGTTTATTTAGGTTTGAAATACTGATGTATTAAAGTTAAAACTTTATTCCCTAAAATCCATTTACTCTATAGGTACTAATTGTTGATTGTATTAGACACTGGGGTCTCAAACTTTGCCACTAAGAAACTTGCAGTAAAATAGTAAAGTCGGATAGACAGATGTTAACTATGTAAGGTAATACTTAAGGATACATAAAGGAGTAGTAGTACATCCCAAATGGAAGAGGATGGGAAAGCAGTCAGGGATGACATCCCGGGAGGGACAATGTTAGAGAAATAAGAATATGTCACATTAGGAATTACAGGAAGGGCATTCCAAGCAATCCCACATCTGCAAATGCCCAGCAGATGAAAGTGAACAGAAAATGGCAAGCAGTAATCATTCCAATTAGAGAATTAAATATGAGGAGGGGAATAATGAATCTGGAGATATAAATAGCATCTGAACATTGAAGAGTCTCCAAAAAATATGGATAATTCCAACCTATATATATGTTATCTTTCTCTTTTTTAGCTGGAAAGTTGTCAGTAGGAAATCGAGACCTTGATTTAAAAGACTGTCAGTTAGACAAAGTGAAATCTAAAGGATTTTTATCTCCAATAGATTTTTTTTTAAAGATTTTATTTATTTATTTGTTAGAGAGAGAAAGAGAGCACAAGCCGGGGAAGCAACAAGCAGAGGGAGAAACAGACCCCTTGCTGAGCAAGGAGCCCAATGCGGGACTCGATCCCAGGACCCTGGGATCATGACCTGAGCCAAAGACAGATGCTTAACCAACTAAGCCACCCAGGCATCCCTCCAATAGATTTTATATCTACTTCATGTCATTGCATTCAATGTGCAAATCTCTTAGTGTTTATGATCTTTTTACTTAAATTAGGTTAAATATATTAGCAGCCTAAGTGTATTATTAGTACCCAATAGAAGTACAGTTGTTTTCATTAAGCACTTAGGAAGAGAGGAGTAATTACTGTAAATTTTTTTCTGAAATTTTTATTAGTTAAATCCTTTGAATACTTGCTAAAGAGATATTGAATGAGTCCTTATTTTTATATGCTGACTTAAGGGCACCTGGGTGGCTCAATCAGTTAAGTGACTTAAGCTCAGGTCATGATCTCAGGGTCCTGGGATTGAGCCCCTTGTTGGGCTCTCCATTCTGCAGGGAATCTGCTTACTCCCTTCTTGTTGCCCCTCCCCCCACTCGTGCTCACTCTCAAATAGAAAGTCTTAAATAAATAATACATTTTTTTCATGATTTCACTCTTACTGATGCTTTAGTTGACATCATTCTCAGTTGTGATTTTTCATTAATGTGCATGATTTATTTCCATTCAATACCTAGTGAATAATTTTATTATAATTGGAGCATTATTAACCATTATGATTTTTAGCTGGTGGTGAATCTATGGTTATAAATGCCTTAATGTCAAGGTATTTACCATTATTACTGGATACTTTCAGTATTTGTGCATAGTGAAATATTTCTTGGCCTTTTTTTTTTTTTTTTTACATTTCTTGCTTTTGTGTCAGCATTTATTTATTTATTTTGTATGCACTTTGGAAATTGGAAATTGGTTAAATTAGATTTAACCTGGGAGGAAAATTAGATATTTTTAATTTGTGAGATTTTAAGAACTGAAGTGTCTTTGTTTATATTTTAAGCTTTATTCTCACAAAGGCTTACAAGAATATGCAATTATTTTGGGAGTGTTTTACACATAAGTTTGATTTAAATTCAAATTTAGTGAATGCAAGTAGAAATCATTTAATAAAAATCATCTAATGCAAATCTGTTAGATTTTATATCATTTGGGACAAAATATTAAATATCTTTGAATGCAAATCCAAAAGAGAATATATTTTTCATTTTTGTTACATGCTTCTTCAGGACCATGAAAGTATTTCACTTGATCAATCTCATGATGTTTCTGTAAGGAGAATAAAATGGAGGGCTGGTCATTTTATGTAGTATTTGTTATTGTTCAGGTAGGTAGTTTTGGTTGCAAAAAACAGCAAAATGAAACAGAGTCTGATTCAAGTTGACATCGGGGGTGTATACGTTACAGTTAAGGAATTACGTGAAACATAAAAACAAAGCAAAACAGGGACCAATCACGGTACATTATGAAAATCAGTGAAAAACAGTCACCAGAATGGCAAGATTGACCTTACAAGTAGGAATCTCTGAGGCGGAAGCATAGCTGGACTTCCAGCAGCACAGGCTTGGCTCTTCACCCTATTGAAGGCAAATTATCATGCTGATTACGAGCTGATGCGGTGGTTACATAAGGATTAGTTTCTTATTCCTGCTTTACCACTTATTAGCTGTAGGATAGAAAGTTACCTTTCTGCTGTAAAATGGCCATGGTATTTTTATCTGCTTCTACAGTTAAAAACATTAAAAGAGAGAATCTGTGTAAGAAAAGTACTCGGTGTGTCACAGTTAATGAACTGTCGAGCTGCCACCTTCACCTCCCCTTCCCTCTTTTTCTTCATCATCACCACTCGGAC
Source organism: Ailuropoda melanoleuca (assembly GCF_002007445.2). Classification (NCBI taxonomy): domain Eukaryota; kingdom Metazoa; phylum Chordata; class Mammalia; order Carnivora; family Ursidae; genus Ailuropoda; species Ailuropoda melanoleuca. Next base: position 38,228,115 of record NC_048228.1, on the reverse strand, counting down.
ATTAATATGGTTCATAAATTTTCTATGCTTCTGCTTCTGTCAGGATGTATTCTTACTTGTCTCAACATTACCAGTTGAATTAATTTTCATTCAAGGCTTTTCGTCAACTCGTAGTCATGTTTTCCTCATAACCTTATCTTGTTTACAACTCTACACCGTATCCTTTGTGGTTTTAACCCTACATTGTATCCTTTGTGGTTCAGTTTCCTCTGCCAGTGGCCTGATTATCTCTCACTGCCCCAAAATCAAACTTCAAGGAGAACAATATTTCCTATTTTTCTTTTCTTTGAAGAGTCCAGTGTCAGATCATCCCTTAGTCTGATCTGTGATTCTGTTAAGTTCAGATCAATAACTTGTTGAGTCTTGGGGTGTATCTGCTGCTGGTTAATAAAGGCAGTGGTGGGGCATTTTACCCAGAGGGCAATGATTATGGCGGTCACATGCCTACTACATCTAAATCAGTAGATGTAAAAAGTTAGGGTCAAACAACTTACCAAAATAAAGAACTAGTGGGAGTAGTAAAGCTGGGTCTTAAATAGTGATCTCGTGTCTCCCAACCCAATAATCTTTTCAATAGACTAAATATTCTTGGTAATCTTGAAATGTTTGAGCCATTGTAAAATCGCTGTGCAAATTTTTGGATAATTTTGCTACTTAAAATTTCAAAAAATCCTTAAGTTTTAGAATTTTATTATTTATTATTTTAGTATGAACCAAATTCTATTCCGTGTCCTGAAAAACAATGTTTTGTTTTAAAATATCTTTATTAGAATTTATAATTGAATGCTACTGACTTGTTCTTTTTTTTTTTTTTTTAACTTTTTTAGGCTGCTAAGTTGGCTATCACAGTGCAAGCCCTGGAGTCCCAATGGGGGACTCAGGATCAAGACGATCTACCCTGGTCTCCCGGTTGCCAATATTCAGAAGAAGTATTAGCAGAAGACGTGATTCTCTTCCTTCTTCACCCTCCTCCAGTAATACAGTTGGTGTCCACAGTTCCTCTCCTTCCAGCACTAACTCAAGCTCAGGTAGCACAGGTAAACGCAGGAGCATATTCCGTACTCCTTCCATTAGTTTCCATCATAAGAAGGGGAGTGAACCTAAGCAAGACGCTACCAACCAGAACCTTAGTATTTCAAATGGTGCTCAATCTGGTCATAGCAGTATGCCAAAACTGAGTTTGGAAGAACATATTAAAACCAGGGGAAGACATTCTGTTGGTTTTAGCAGTTCACGAAATAAGAAGATAACAAGATCTTTAACAGAAGATTTTGAAAGGGAAAAAGAGCACTCAACTAATAAGAATGTCTTTATAAATTGCCTAAGTTCTGGCAAAAGTGAGGGGGATGATTCTGGATTCACAGAAGAACAAACTCGCCGTTCTGTAAAGCAGTCAACAAAGAAGCTACTTACTAAATCCTTTTCATCTCACTATAAATTTTCTAAACCTGTTCCACAGAGTCAATCCATTTCATTGGTACAACAGTCTGGATTCTCATTGGAAATTACACAGTACCAAGAGAGAGAACCTGTATTAGTAAGAGCTTCTCCATCTTGTTCTGTGGATGTAACAGAACGGGGAGGAAGCTCTTTACAATCTCCGTTGCTTTCTGCTGATCTTACAACAGCTCAGACACCTTCAGAGTTCTTAGCCTTGACTGAAGATTCTGTGTCTGAAGCAGATGCATTTCCTAAAAGTGGAAGCATGGCATCCCACTGTGACAACTTTGGCCACAATGATTCTACCTCTCAGATCTCTTCCAATCCTGCTGCTGTTACAAAGACAACAATAGACCTTATGGGAACTGTTCCCTGTGCAATTATGTCTCCTGGAAAATACAGGTTAGAAGGCCAATGTAGCACTGAATCTAATTCCTTACCAGAAACCTCTGCTGCTAATCAGAAGGAAGTGTTATTGCAAATCACTGAGTTACCCGTTATGAATGGGAACAACTCAGAGACTCACTTATCAGGAGATGTGCAAAGAGAAGAACATATGGTAGTACAAAATGGTGAAACAATGTTGGCAACAAGCTCCCCAAGGAAGCTTGGATTTTATGAGCAACATAAAGCAATAGCTGACCGTGTTAGAGGGATTCATCCTATTTCAGATTCAAGGATAATACCCTCTTCTGGAGATCATCATATTTTCAACAAAGCATCATATGGCTATGAATCAAATCCTGCCAAAGGTATGCTGATTTTCTTTGTATCATAAATATGAATTCCAATTTTCATTCTAATTTATTTAATTTTCTTATTCCATCTAATGAATAGAAACCAGTTTTCCTATTTTTCACTCTCTAGTAATTTTTCTTAGTTATAATTTGTTTTAAATCTTTTCTCTACTTGATTTTAAACTTACTTCACTTGTGTTATGCTAAAAATGTAATTCAGCAATATTACTCATTTTTCTTAGTTGTGTTGTCCAGATGCTGACCCTCAGAAGAGAGTGGGAAGAAATTAATTTTATTTGGAATGTGGCTTTATGTAAAATAAGGATTTCCTTTTTTAGAGTAAATGATAGAGTATTGGTATTTCTCGTCAATGAAATGGATATATTCCAGCCAAAATCACTCTAAAAGACATTCGTACACTTTAAATTCTATTTCCTATTTTAACAGAACTCGATTTATTAGGTAGGATCTATGTTTCAGCACAAATAATCTCTATCTTTAAATACAGTGGACTTGCAGGCTTTAAAAATACTGGCCTTGGAGCCTGGATACTATGATTCTAACCTTGCCTCTGTCATTAAATACCTGTGTAACCTTGGGTACCTTCTCTTTGGTTTAAAAAAGGGAGAGGGATGGTGGTTGAGTGACTTATTTAACAGAAAACTTTGTTATTTAATATAAATTTCAGTTAAGAAAAGTGTTGAATGTATACCACCTACTGGGCTGTATTTGACATTATTTTAATTTTTTTCCCCTGCTATGATTCCTCCTAATACTGCTGCTGCCGTTGCTACTCCTACTATTCCTATTACTGCTACTACTGCTACTGCCAACAGTTCCCCCAACATTGAGTGCTGATTATGTCTCATTTCCCATTCTGTGGACTTTGGATACATTAATTCATCAAATTCTCAGATGATTATAATCGCTACTGTTTTGGTAACCCATTTTACAGATAAGATAGTTGGAACACAGGTACATTAAGTAATATGTCTGAAGTCACAACATTAGTAGATAAGTGTTTGGGATACAAACCTTATGAGGTAGGCATTCGTGGTCTCCATTTTACAAATATGAAAACTGAGACCAAGGGATCATACAGCTGTTGAGTGACATGGTCAAATTACAACTATCTCAATTCAAAACTCAGGCTCTTTGTGACTAGGCTTAGTGACGTCATGACCCCAGCTCTTTCCAAAACATTAACACTACTACATAAGATTTATAATAAGCCAAATTATATATTAGAGTGTCAAGAATCATAAGATTATATGATTAATTCAGTGAGTCCCTCCATGAATATAGCAATTTTAAAGTTTTGTTTTTTTTTTTTTTAAAGATTTTATTTATTGATTTGACAGAAATAGAGACAGCCAGCGAGAGAGGGAACACAAGCAGGGGGAGTGGGAGAGGAAGAAGCAGGCTCATAGTGGAAGAGCCTGACGTGGGGCTCGATCCCATAACGCCGGGATCACGCCCTGAGCCGAAGGCAGACGCTTAACCGCTGTGCCACCCAGGCGCCCCCTAAAGTTTTGTTTTTTTAAAAGAGTTTCTCAATTTATTTTTTCAAGAGAGCAAGAGAACGAGAAAGAAACCAGGAGTGGGGGGGAGAGGTGGTGGGGGGGAGGAGCAGAGGAAGAAGCAGACTCCCCACTGAGCAGGGAGCCCTATGTGGGACTTGATCCTGGGACCCTGGGATCATGACCTGAGCCGAAGGCAGACGCTCAACCAACTGAGCCACCCAGCTGCCCAATTTTAAAGTTTGAAATGCATGAATGAAGTTTTTGATCTTGGTAGCCTTGTTTGTACTTACAGCTTTAGTTACACCTTTAGTTAATTCTTTAGTTATAATATGGTAATAGTTAGAACAATGATGGTGATGATATTGATGATGGCCACCCTTTTTGTACACCTAATATGTGCCCAAGAACATGCTAAGCAGTTTGTTTGCATTGTTTCATTTAATCTTAAAATTTATTTTTAATTTATTTTTTAAAATTTTAATTTCCAGTGTACTTAACATACAGTGTTATATTGGTTTCGGGTGTACAATATAGTGATTCATCAATTCCTTATCTTACTCAGTGCTCATTAAGATAAGTGTCATTTTAATCTTAACCAAAATTTTATATGGCTGTTATTAGTAATTAAGGATTAAGTTAAATGATTTTATGAAATCACACTGTTTGCAAATGGTGGATCTCAAATTGGAATTTAGGCAGTTTTTAAAAGAAATATAACAAGAAAAGGTAGAAATGTACTTTTCCTGATTATATCTAATTCTTATTTAGAAATAATCATTTGCTTCAATGTCAAATTGAATGCTGTATATATCTTGCTGACTATTAATCTGTTGACCAAGATCCTAATTGTGAGCCATTCAACACATTAATTTCAATGAATTTGATAATGTGTTGCCTATTCGTGGGACATTAGCTGTTTATTCATGTTATCTACAACTTATAAAAAAAAAGAGGGATAGACAAATAAGCTGGTAATGTCAACAAGGAGAAGACAATAGTATTCTGTCCTTCATTATGTGGAGAGGTTCTTGTGTCATTCATAAGGATTTTAGTATTTGGAAGTTCAACATTTTAAAACCAGTTAAGTAAACGTATTTAACATAAGAAAGAGTTGCTATGTACACTAAATTCCATAATACTGAATTTATTCTGTATTTATTATGGAAGATGTTTAAGCTAGTATTTAATACATATCTGAATGTCTGAGGTGTATAGTCATATCAAAAATAATAATATAAAGTTGAGCTCTTTATTTATCTATTCGTTGTTGATGAATGCTTATGTTGTTTCCATACCTTAGCTATTATGCATAATGCTACTATAACTGTGGGGGTACAGATACCTCTTTGAGATAATGATTTTGTTTCCTTTGGGTTATACCCAGAAATGGAATTCCTGGATCATATGGTAACTTTATTTTTAATTTCTTGAAGAAATTCCATACTTTTTTCCATTGTGGCTGTACCAGTTTACATTCCCATCATCAGTGTATAAATGTTCCCCTTTCTTCACAGTCTTGACAATACTTGTTATCCCTTGACGTTTTACTAATAACCATCCTAACTAGTGTGATGTGGTATCTCATTGTGGTTTTGATTTACATTTCCCTGATGATGAGTGATGTTACCTTTTCATATACCTGTTGGCTATTTTGTATGTCTTTTTGGGAAAAAAATGTCTATTTAGCCTTTTCACCCATTTTTATTTTTATTTTTTTATTATTTTTTAAATGATTTTTTATTATATTATGTTAGTCACCATACAGTACATCCCCGGCTTCCGATGTAAAGCTCGATGATTCATTAGTTGCGTATAACACCCAGTGCACCATGCAATACGTGCCCTCCTTACTACCCATCACCGGTCTATCCCATTCCCCCACCCCCATCCCCTCTGAGGACCCCAGTTTGTTTCTCATAGTCCATAGTCTCTCATGTTTCATTCCCCCTTCTGATTACCCCCCCTTTCTTTATCCCTTTCTTCCCCTACCGATCATCCTAGTTCTTATGTTCCATAGATGAGAGAAATCATATGATAGTTGTCTTTCTCTGCTTGACTTATTTCACTTAGCATTATCTCCTCCAGTGCCGTCCATGTTGCAGCAAATGTTGAGAATTCTTTCTTTCTGATAGCTGAGTAATATTCCATCATATATATGGACCACAACTTCTTAATCCAGTCATCTGTTGAAGGGCATCTCGGCTCCTTCCACGATTTAGCTATTGTGGACATTGCTGCTATGAACATTGGGGTGCATATGGCCCTTCTCTTCACTACATCTGTATCTTTGGGGTAAACACCCAGTAGTAAATGACTGGATCATAGGGTAGCTCAATTTTTAACTTTTTAAGGGACCTCCACAGTATTTTCCAGATTGGCTGTACCAACTTGCATTCCCACCAACAATGTAGGAGGGATCCCCTTCCTCCACATCCTCTCCAACAATTGTTGTTTCTTGCCTTGTCTATTTTTGCCATTCTAACTGGCATAAGGTGGTATCTCAGTGTGGTTTTGATTTGAATTTTCCCTGATGGCTAATGATGTTGAACATTTTTTCATGTGTCTGTCACCCATTTTTAAATTGGGTTATTATTATTTTCTGTTGAGTTGTGTGTGTTCCTTGTATATTTTGGATGTTAACCCCTTATAGGATATGTTATTTGAAAATATTTTCTCCCATTCCATAATTTGCCTTTTCATTTTGTTGATTATTTACTTTGCTTTGCAGAAGGTTTTCACTTTGTAATAATCCCATTTGTTTATTTTTGCTTTCATTGTTTTTGCTTTTGGTGTAAAATCCAAGAAGTCATTGCCAAGACTAATGTCAAGGAGCTTACCCTTATTTATTTATTTATTTAAATGAGTTTTACACTTTCAGGCCTTATGTTCAAATCTTTAATTCATTTTGAGTTTTTTTTTGTATGCTATTAGATGGGATTCTCAGTTCATTCATTTGCATGTGGCTATCCAGTTTTCCCAAGACCATTTACTGAAGAGACTATCCTTTCTGCTCTGCATATTCTTGGGTCCTTTGTCAAAAATTAATTGCTTATATATGATGGTTTTATTTCTGGGTTCTTTATTCTGTCCCATTGATCTATGTGTCTGTTTTTATGCCAATACCATACTGTTTGATTACTATACCTTTGTAGTATAGTTTGAAATCAGGAAATGTGGCACCTTCAGCGTTGTTCTTTTTCAAGATTGCTTGGGCTATTTGGGGTCTTTTGTGGTTCTTTTTGTAGAATTGTTTTTTGCATTTCTGTGAAAAACGCCATTATAATTTTGATAGGGTTTGCATTGAGTCTGTAGATTGCTTTAAGTAGTAAGGACATTTTAACAGTATTAATTCTTCCAGTCTATGAACATAGAATATCTTTCCATTTGTTTATGTATTCTTCAACTCCCTTCATCAGTCTTAAAGTTTTCAGTGTAGTGATCTTTCACTTCCTTGGTTAAATTTATTTCTAAGTATTTTATCCTTTTTGATGATATTATAAATGGTATAGTTGTTTTTTTTTTTTTTAAAGATTTTATTTATTTGTTCGACAGAGATAGAGACAGCCAGTGAGAGAGGGAACACAAGCAGGGGGAGTGGGAAAGGAAGAAGCAGGCTCACAGCAGAGGAGCCCGATGTGGGGCTCGATCCCACAACGCCGGGATCACTCCCTGAGCCGAGCCGAAGGCAGACGCCCAACTGCTGTGCCACCCAGGCACCCCTATAGTTTTCTTAATTTCACTTTCTGATAGTTCATTATTTGTTGTTTATCCTCTGGTCTCACAAAGAATATTTTAAGTATGGTGAGCAGGGTATTAATCAAGGTAACATAGTAGCAAAGAGTTGAAGGTGATTAGTGAGTAAGATACACAAATATTTAAGATAACTAGAACTGTGCAAAGGCTATGGGAGAAAGCCCATGGGACCGCAGTGTGCCTGCAGTGTTCTAGCAAGAGCAAGAGGTCCAGTGTAGCATAAGCAGAGTGAAGGAGGAGGATGCAGCAGAAGGTGAAGTTAGAGAGGTGAACAGGTGAACATAGGGAGGCCCTTAGTGAGGGGACAGAGTAGGGTCATATCATAAGGAAACTGGTAGGCTATTGGGAAAATATCAACTCTGTGACTAGAAGAGTGATCATGACCGATGTCACTTATGTCTTCAGTGTATCATTCTGGTTGCCATGTGGAAAGCAGGCTATGTTTTTTTGCGGGGAGAGAGGCAGGTGGGAGTAGGCAAAGGCAGGAAACCGTTTAAGTATTACAGTAGCCCAAGCTAAGGTTGATGGAGTTTGGTCCAGGGTATTCGTAGGTAAGGTAGTAAGAAGTGAACAGATTCTGTACACAATATGAAGGTAATAAAGACAGGATTTGCTTGTGTGATTTATGGGATGTATGGGGAATCCAAGGATGACTACAAAGGTTTTGAACTTGGAAGTGATTACATGACTAAGCAAACTAAATTTACCACTATTAATTACAATTTTTTAATAGAGTTTTTGAGTGACACTGAGAGTATCTCATTTTCTTTCAGTGTAACATTTATAAAAGCTGTATTTAGGGGCGCCTGGGTGGCACAGCGGTTAAGCGTCTGCCTTCGGCTCAGGGCGTGATCCCAGCGTTATGGGATCGAGCCCCACATCAGGCTCCTCTGCTATGAGCCTGCTTCTTCCTCTCCCACTCCCCCTGCTTGTGTTCCCTCTCTCGCTGGCTGTCTCTATCTCTGTCGAATAAATAAATAAAATCTTTAAAAAAATAAAAAAAATAAAAGCTGTATTTAAGCACCTATATTAATTTTTATTTTTCTATCTATTTTAATAGTTCTTGCCAGTAGCTTCAGTCCCTATCGGGAAGGAAGATTTATAGAAAGGCGGCTGCGATCCTCATCTGAAGGAACTGCAGGGAGTAGCAGAATGATTTTGAAACCCAAAGATGGAAATGTAGAAGAAGTGAATAGCCTAAGAAAGCAAAGAGTGGGTTCATCATCTTCAAAAATGAACAGCATGGTAAGTGTACACAGACACTTGCATTTAATAAACTCATTATGTGCGTGACTGGGATATTCATGCCTCTTGCAATATGAAAACAGACTGACAAAAACAAAAAGACTGAAGAATAGATGCTTCATATTTGAGGGAAAATTGGTCTCCTTAGTTGACATCCCAAGTTAGAGAGGCTGCATTTTCACTTGAGACTCTTATGCGTCATGACAGATAGTTGCACGCCGTGATGGTTACCCTTAATTCCTATCTTCCTTGCTTCCATAGAAAGGTTGATATTCTCTCTTCTAGAACAAGACTCTGGGATACACAAGCTAAGAAAAAAAGCTGATCATCATGAGGATACCCTTCGATAGCCGTTATTTCACACCATCTCTCTACCCTATAGCCACTCTAAAAAATGTCCAGTTACAAGGCACACTTATTCCAGTACCACACTGACCCCTGTGTGGATCCTGCTGTGCCTGTCCTTTTAAAGTTGCCTGTCCACACAGAATGAGAAGCCTTTGGGGTCTAGACAAAATGCCCATCCAAAGCTTTGACTAGGTAACCAAGATTCCAGATTCTTGGTCCAAACTGCAGGAGTCTTCAGGTGAGGGGAAGGTAGCATGCGTACAGGGCTGTTGGGTCTGACCTTGTGCTTGGGGGCCATGGTGTCTTAGAGGCATGTGTATGATGCTCCTTCACAGTGACAGATAAAGGCGGGGTGGGAAGACGTGGTGAGTGGACTGCAGCCCAGGAGGTTCAGAAGGCCTCAGGTCTCACAAATATTGGGGTGGGCTTGACCCCCCCATGGAGTTCTCTTTGCTCGCTTGCTCACAAATGTTTCCTTTTACAGCAGTGTTTTTGATGCTTGATATTTAACAGTATTTCCTAAAAATGATCTTTGTTCCTGTCTCTCTACCTACCTACCTATCTATCTACCTTCCTATTCATGGATATGTGTGAAAAATGATCAAAACTAAATTACTCATATATTTTATTTCTATGTATTTTAGATGATTTGGTTTCAAATGAAAATAGGTTGTTCAATTTTGATAATTGTATTGTGAAGAAGTCTTAAGTTACTGAGGCAACACTGAGTGATAGCAAAACCATTGTGCTTGAAGTTAAAAGTTCTAGCAATTAGGTGGAAAGATCTTAATCTTGAACAAATCAGTAACTACAGAACAACAAATGATAGTGGACTTTTTGTTTACATTATACTAAAATATGATTGTGTGTGTGTTTGTATTTGTACGTAGAGAAAGATCTTGTATTATATTTATCTTTTTTTTTTTGGTGAATTGAAAGTGTTTTATTATTATTGCACTTGCTTTTTTTTTTTTTTTTTTTTAGGGAGAGAGAGAGTGAGAGAGAGAGTGCTTGTGTGTGGGCTGGGGGTGAAACAGGGGGAGAAGCAGAGAGACAGAAAGAAAGAATCTTAAGCAGGCTCCATGACCAGCATGGAGATAGACATGGGGCTCAATCCTATGACCCGGAGATCATGATCTGAGCCAAAATCAAGGGTCAAGATGATTAACTGACTGACGCCCCACAGTTGCTATTTTTTAAGCACAGAACATGTTAAAAAAGATTTCCAGTTGATGCAACATTAGAAGTTATGATTAATGACTTATTATGAAACATTACTCTTCACAAAATTCTCATTTTTCCTTCATAGAGATGTATTTATATTGATAATTGTACACTATGTATTAAACTTGCCCAAAGTTGGGCCTTTAACATATTCTCTATATCTCATGTTTTTCATAATATATTTAAATAATTCTTCTTGTAACATGACAAATTACTCTTCTTCCCAGATTCACTTTCAAGATTTAAAATTTAAATTGTCAGTACACAAAAAATGCAAGCTTGTTCTTTTATTTGAGGATTTTTATAGAATTTTCAGAAAGTGTCCCTGCAGTAGTATAAATCGTCCACTAGATGGCAGGGTTATGTCATTGTCATGATTGGGGAAAGGCTATCATTGTTAGAACAGAAACCTGATTAAAATATTGTACATGTTTATTGAATTTACAGGTCACAGTTGTTGAAATAAATACTGATGCTTGAATTTCCATATAAAACCTATCAAAAATTATTTTATGACTTTACTGTTTTCTTTTGGATTTCATAACTAATATCTCATCCTTTTAATTTACAGTGTAATCATGACTTTTAAATGCATAAAATATATTCTTTAACTCATAGCAATATAAGGAGCAAATGTTTGTGCTCTTCAGTAATTTTAGTTATATGTGAAAAAGTGACTTACATATTTAAGAAATTATAGCTTTATGTGTGAACAGTTGACACACATTTTCTATATTCCAAATAATTCAAACAATTGTATGTGTTTAAGTAAACATTCATGTTCAGTTATTCTTTCCTTTTAGAGCAATAATAATAGTAACACATATTTTTAATACTTATTTGGACCAAGGGACTGCTCTTAATGCTTCATGTGTATTACCACTTCCAGTCCTTACCATACTGTCAGCCAAGTGATGCTATTACTAATCACATTTGTGAAAGAGGATAATAAAGCACTGAGGAGATAAGCATCTTGCCCCAAAATACATATAGTAGGTGGCAGAGATAGGATTTATATTTGGATTCTACCTGTCTAACTTTAAACCCTAGATGCTTTGTGGGGAATATGATGGATTTGAAATTAATTTTTTTGTGTTATTTCTGTGTAATGAAGTTAACACAGTTAAGGCAGGCTATACTTGCTCTAGGTATAGGCTACAACCCTCTGTAAGGGATACAAAAAAGAAAAAAAGTTAGTGCTGATTCTGAACTTAAAATGTGGTAGTATTTATTGATATGCTAATGAATGGTATCAATGTCTTTACTGAAAAATAGCACATCTAGAAAGGAACTTTGTCACAAAAAAAGATATTCATATTTAGAAAGAACTGGAGTATTTTGCCTACTTCATGGGGATTTAAGTTTACCCATAGAATATGGCTTTATTTATTAAGATGCTGAGGGTTTCTGAATAACCAAAGACATACTCTAATTAGGTAGACCACAATTCTAGTGGGTTTTTTTTTTTTTTTTTGTATATTTGTATGGGGATATTTCAGTTTGAAGGGAGAGAGAAGGATATAATAACTCTTTGAACAGCAGTGGCTCAGAAGAAATTAGAGTTGGCTTGAATTTATTACAGGAAACCAAAATATATATGGAAAAATTTGATAAGCATTCACATTTATTATATGTTTTCAAGCTGCTTTAAATAAAGATTTTCCTTCATTTTCCTCTATTGAGTTATTTTCTTGATAAAATAGTGTGGTCCACATATTTTAAAACACTTTTCTAGAAATAGGCTCATTCTTTCTAGGAACTTTCCCTCCAGACTGTGGTATATAAATGAATAAATTTAAGGATTTATCATGGTTTCTTCAACAGTTTTACACAGTGACATTTAATTCCATATGTATTTGGAAGATCCCCTTGCTCTAAAAAAATTTATTAATGTGAGGATATATTCATATGTCGTGACTTTCCTATGTAAATAGACAATACAGAGGCTCTGGCATCATTGCAGCAAGGAAAGTGCTTGAATGTATGAATAAGGATAAGCTAGGGTATGTGATAGCGAATAACCCCCAAATCTTAGTGACTTTTATAATATGGATTTATTCTCACTCAGGCTATATGGTTGTTGTGGAAGGTTCTAGGAGTTCTGTTTAATGTCTCATTCTGTATCCAGGCTGTTCAGCCAGCTACCGTTGCATATAATGGCTTTCATCATGGCAAAAAGAGATCTCTGGAGGTCCTCATCCCAGCAATAAATGCTCTGACCTGTGAGAGACTCATTTCACTTTCTCTCACAATTTATTGACTAGTTCTAATCACTTGGCCCAAACTAGTGACAAAAGGCTCCAGGAAGTACATTGTCTTCCTTGTGTCTGGAAAGTGTAGACCCAGATATATTTGGTGGGCACTAACGACTATCATATTCTCCAAAAATTTAGTGTAGCTCAGTTCTTTTAATTAACTGAGATTTTCTGCTTGCCTTCTCCTTCCATGGACTGTGATTTATGCCTCACATTGCGCTGGTCATGGTGGTTGAAAAAGATTAAGACATCTTCGAAATTTAAAGATTCATTTATATTGGGGTGCCTAGGTGGCTCAGTCGTTAAGCATCTGCCTTCGGTTCAGGGCGTGATCCCAAGGTCCTGGGATCGAGCGCCGCATCAGGCTCCCTTCCCTGCTGGGAAGCCTGCTTCTTCTTCTCCTACTCCCCCTGCTTGTGTTCCCTGTCTTGCTGGCTGTCTCTCTCTCTGTCAAATAAATAAATAAAAATCTTTAAAAAAAATAAAAAAATAAAGATTCATTTATAATTACAAGTTTTGTTTTTGGGATGTGTACTCTTCCTGACTTAAAGTCCTTGAGCTATCTAAATTAACTTTATGTGACTAAGTTTCTGGGAACCTTACTGTATTTGGAAGTGTTTTTTTTTTTTTTTTTTTCTACATTAAAACACTGGTTTGGAAAGTTGTGTTATCTTTAGATTACTCAGCAAATGCATCCACAAAGTTGCCCTGAACTATTTGTGCTAAGAGATTCTGACAGCATTCGTTTATGGCTAGTTTTATTCAGACAGCATACTTTCTCTTATTTTCAGTTTGGCATCCTGCTGCCATTTTGTAGGAACTGTGAATGGCAGAGTAAAAACAAAAACACAAATAAACAACAACAACAACAAAAACCCCCCAAAATAACCTGTAGGGCTTCTTAGGTAGAAGAACAGACCAGATTAATACTTGAGGAAAAAAAAAAGTTACTTGCAGATTATTTGCCTTCTCCTGTCATATTTTAATTCTTGGTGTGTTGAAATCCAGAATTTAGATATGACTGGCAATAGTTAAATAATCTTAAGACTAATTAAGCCTTATGTTAAATAGCCAACACTTAACTGTGTGTTCACTTTTCTTCTGGGGCCTACTGGTCTCTCCTTTATTAACATATCTCTTATTCATTTATTTGTCCATTTATTTCGCAGTTTCTTTCTTTTTTAAAAAATTCTATTTATTTATTTATTTGTCAGAGAGAGAGAGAGCACAAGCAGGGGAAGCAGCAGGCAGAGGGTGAAGAAGGCTCCACGCTGAGCAAGGGACCCGATGTGGGACTCGAGCCCAGGACTTTGGGATCATGACCTGAGCCGAAGGCAGATGCTTAACCATCTGAGCCACCCAGGTGTCCCTATTTGCAGTTTCTTTAAATAAATATTTCTTGAGAACCTACTTTGAAGATACAAAGATGAAAGACACAGGCCTAGAAGATACTTAAGAGTTCTAGCTTGGGAGACATTAGCATGATCTTGTCAATGTAACAGATTTAAAAATTCTGACTATTTTAAAATTCAAAATGTGAGGGGGATGTTTGATTTGGATTGTGGCCACTTGATACCACTGTCCACAATCCAAATAAAACATTTGAATGTTTGATCCTGAATCACATTCGGGATATGTGAATTCTTGTACCCCTAATTTATATGGAGTCTTGCTCATATGCTTAGTTGACATTATTAAACATATGTGTAACTTATGTTTTTTGCTAATTTCTACCACTGAGGCCCAGCTGCTAATGTTGAGCAGGGATTCTAAGAGGCATTGAGAAAAGGAGAAATTACATTCATGTTCAAAGAAACACCCTACCTTTACCATCCACCAGGCAAGTGAACTCTGCTGGCCTTTTGGGATGTATATTTTCATACCTACGATTTATGTCATGAAGGTTTTTGGAGCTCAAAATTAAAAGCAAAGGAAAGATGATAATTAGGTCTAATTCAATAAATGTTTCCTCCGAATTCTGAAAGCCTAAATGAGACTTCCAAGTATGTAAAAATGTTACTGGCTTTTTGAGAGTTAAAATAATGATCTCAGCTTTTGATTTAACTCATTGTCAATGGAATTAAAGGTAATATCATTGCAAGCTACAGGTACATTTAATGAGAAAAAGGAGCCGTTAATATTTGTAAGGAAATGGAGGCACACAAATCGTTCTTCTCAATTCTCATAAATTTTAAGAAGGAAAATCACAAGTATTACTCATTAAACATTGAATTACATTTGTTGATCTAGTATATTAATTTTATTTTATTTTAATTTAATTTATTTTATTTTTTTAATTTTTTTTTAAAGATTTTATTTATTTATTTGACAGAGATAGAGACAGCCAGCAAGAGAGGGAACACAAGCAGGGGGAGTGGGAGAGGAAGAAGCAGGCTCACAGCAGAGGAGCCTGATGTGGGGCTCGATCCCATAACGCCGGGATCACGCCCTGAGCCGAAGGCAGACGCCTAAGCGCTGTGCCACCCAGGCGCCCCAGTATATTAATTTTAGATTAATAGTACTAATCCATAATACCTTTATTGATTTTTCTAGTTATTAATGATACCTTTCCCATCAATGTCCTTTTATGTTGTATCACATATATGGTACCCACTGCTTAGTTATTTGAATGAATAGGCTTCATTTTACCTATTAGACCTCATTCATTTAAAGGGAAGAAGTTTTGTACATATTAGCATTTCTTATAGCATTTAGTATAATGCCTGATACATAATAAATATGGGTGAATTAAAGGTATAATTGTTGATCAGGTTGTGACATATGCTCATATAGATATGAATTAAAGCTTTTAGTAGAATTGTTATATATGGTGTGCTTATGCACATTTTTTGACCTTTTAATTTGTTTTACAAATGTACACGTGTTTTTATGATCACTGTTTGATACAGCTCTGAGTTTTGATCCTAAGGATTGTAAGTCCCTCATCAAGATCATATCAATTATGACATTGTTCCAGTAGAAACCTATTTCTTTTTAGGATAGTTAGCCTTATGGAATGGTTTCCAGGATCATATCAGTACCATAGTTATGGACAAACCATGCAGAAAGGATAAGAAATAGTCAATTATTTGTAGTACTTTTGGAGAACCTGTTAAAAAATACAAGTTCTTGGTCAAATATGTCTAAGGTGATGTTTTAAAACTCCCCTGCATATTTTGTCTAGATTAATTCACTTCATTTCCTATAAACTTGCAGATTCAGAATTGCCTTTAAAAAAAAGCAGAATTATCTGGATAAGATATTCCATTCATTTTCCCCCCCTAGTTTTGGGGATGAGTCATGTTCGTTTAGAAGCTGTCACAATTTGTATGTTTGGTGCACAGAATTATGAATATCTTCTTCATAAAGTTAACTTACTTCGTCTAAAATGACTTGAAGACCAGTTTGAGTAAATAAAGTTGCAGTATCATAATTATTACCACTTCTCTTCATAAAGTTCACATGAGATGTGCCTAGCACTTAATTTTTTCCTTTGTGATATTTTCCTGCATGTAAGTGTCTTAGGCCGTAAGGGCCGCTATAATAAAATACCCCAAACTAGGTAGCTTATAAATGACAGAAATTTATTTCCCACAGTTTTGGAGGCTTGGAAGTCCAATATAAAGGTGCCAGTGTTTTTTCTGGCTTATAACCAGCACTCTCTTGATGTGTCTCACATGGCGGAAGGGGTTGGGGAGCTCTCTGGAGTCTCTTTGATACAGGCAATGATCCCATTCAGGAGAGCTCCTCCCTTACGACCTAAGCACCTCCCAAAGTCCCCAAGTCCAAATACCATCATTTCAGCATTTCAATGTATGAATTTTAGGGGAACACAAACATTCGGAACACAGCAATAAACAATCTTGTTAGCAGTATTGAACTATATGTATTAAAAGCTTTTTTAAGAACAGTACATGTTTCTGTTTATTGCTATTTATCAAGAAAATAATTGAGAAGGACAGTAGTAGAAGGCAATTTAAGATTCTTTTCTTTAGCCATACTACATCTAGGTAACCATAAGATAGTTTAAATCCCTAAAAATAAGAAATTGGAAAATGAAGTTAATTGACCTTTTATTCTTGGGTTTAGAATGCAAAGTGACAATTTTATTTTTAATTGGATCAAATTATCCTAATTTTCTGCGAGATGAAAACTATTTTATGCCTTATTTACGTAACCCCATGGGCTGGCTGGTTTTCATAGCATGAGAGAGAATATTTATTGATTCAGAATCCATGACAAATCGCTGACCATCTGAACAGCTGCACGATCAATGTATAACACCGAATTGACCTTGAGTAAAATAATCCCCTTTTCTGAGGGAATAGTCATTGGAATTTGAAGCTTTTACATTATTCTAGTTAACAATAAAGAAAAATGTGTTTTTCTTAAAGTTATTAATTATTTTGAAATTTAAATATAAATACTTATTAATGTTAGGGGCGCCTGGGTGGCTCAGTCGTTTAAGCGTCTGCTGTTGGCTCAGGTCATGATCCCAGGGTCCTGGGATTGAGCCCTGAATCAGACCCTTGCTCAGTGGGGAGTCCGCTTCTCCCCCTCCTGGTCCCCCTCTTTTCTCTCTCTGTTAAATAAGTAAATAAAATCTTTAAAAATTAAAAAAAAAAACCTATTAATTTTAGAAAATTAAATAAAACAAATTTTGACTTCCAAGTTCAAGAAATAGACAATTATAGTAGACTTATGCCTAATATTAGGCATTATGGCCAGTTTATAGAAAAAATATAAATACTTTAACATTTAATATTATTTTTATTTTTATTTTTTTAAAAGATTTTATTTATTTATTTGACAGAGATAGAGACAGCCAGCGAGAGAGGGAACACAAGCAGGGGGAGTGGGAGAGGAAGAAGCAGGCTCATAGCGGAGGAGCCTGATGTGGGGCTCGATCTCCTAACGCTGGGATCACACCCTGAGCCGAAGGCAGACGCTTAACCGCTGTGCCACCCAGGCGCCCCTTAGTATTATTTTTAAAATACTTTAAAAAGTGAGACAAACTTGTATGATTATCTCAGAAACCATCATATTTGCAATGTCAGGATAAAAGGTGTGATTTTCAAATGAGTTGTGCATACATACTTCACACGTTTGCTAGGTGATGATGTCTTTCTTTAAATTCATCATTCCTAAATTAGAGTAGCTGTCATTATTATCACTTTTATAACTTAATACAGTGATCATTTCTCCTCACTGCTAAACATTTGCTCTAAAATGCCTTTTTTGTTTATGTCTTTTATTCTTACTTGTTATATCCAACCTGAAACAATCTATTTTTTTTTAGCATTGTCTCTTAGGCTCTTCATTATATACATGTAATTACCTTAAAAAGTTATGATTTTAATATTCAACTAGTTGTCTTTAGCACTACCCAGTGCTATGTGTGTGTGCCAGTGAGAAACACAAGGTTTTTTGTCAAGAGAGAGACGTGAATCAGAGCTTTTAATCAGACATCAAGAGGCTCAGGTGAACAGATGGAGATATGGAATACCCTTCCAGCTCCCCATGTCATTTTTTTCTTTATTTGATGCACCCTGGCTTAGATTGTTGGATGAGATTTGAACTGGTGGGTGTGTACAGTCACCTCATTTACACAGAAGGAGCCATCTCAGTACAAAACATCTCTATTTTTTCCTTTTTGACTATAGTCACCATGCTGTACATTACAGCCTCAGAACTTATTTATCTTATAACCCGAAGTTTTTACCATTTGGCCACATGAAACATCTCCATTTCATACTCAATTGTGTAGCATACCTGAACATTTTCCATGGGGCCATATCCCATACATTTCTGATTTACAGTTTCATTTTTCATAGGCAATCCTAGATAATTAGACATATTCTATTACACATTCTGTTAAAAACACTCCATAGATAAGTTCTCCTACCAGTGAAAACCACGTAGTTTTTATCCTTTTATTTGTTTGCTAGGAGGTCTTTCATTAGTATGTTTACAACCAGATTACACCAGATCTCTTGTCTTCTTACTTTCCAGAAAGCATACTTCATTCCCCCTATAACAGGGAAAGTGGATCACTGACCAGCTGCTTAACTCAGGCACTGAGTATAAACTTCAGATGCTCTCCTCAAATTATCCATCCTGTCCTTGACACGCACTCCCAAAACTTTTGTATTTTTACCCATCAGTCGTTCCGTTTCCTCTGACCCTAGATGTATTTGTGTGCTTGCATTCTTTCAAAGTAATCTTTTCTACTAGTCTTCTTGATTTCTACCCCTTACCTTTTATAGAACAGCACTTCACCAGTATGTTTCTTCTGTTTTATCTCCGGTGTCCTTTCCATCTCCTCATTACTGTCAGTTTACAGTACCACCAAGTTTCTGGCATTGAGGAAAACAGGTAAAAAATAATTTTTTTCTATGCCCTGCCTGATCCTAAAGTTCTGCATCTTGTTCCACTTTTTCCCTACAAGTCAACAAGTTCTGAAAGAATAGCCTCTTCTTGCCATGTTAGTTTTCCCACTGCCCATAAACTCCTCAATTTCATATATTTAACTCCTTTAATATATGGGATGTTTCTCAACATTGCCACTCTTGACATTTTGTTCTGGATAGTTCTTTGTTTGGCGGTGGGGGAGGGTGTCTTGTGCATTGTACGTTTAATAGCATCCCTGACCCCCCCTACCCATTAAATACCAGTAGAACCCTCAAGTTTTGACAACTAAAAGTATCTCTAGGCATTGACAAATATGTCCTTGCAGGCAAAAATCACCCTTGGTTGAGTACTACTCTAAAGTCATCAGGGACACTTGTGTGGTTTAGTTGGTTAAGCATCTGCCTTCAGCTCAGATCATGATCCCAGGGTCCTTGGATCGAGTCCTGCATCAGGCTTCTTGCTCACTGGGGAGCCTGCTTCTCCCTCTGCCTGCCGCTCCCCCTGCTTGTGAGCTCTCTCTCTCTGACAAATAAATAAATAAAATCTTTGAAAAAAATAAAGTCATCAATGACTTTACCAATTTTGATATTCTTTTTTTAAAGTCTTTGACTTTCTTAACTTCAGTTTCTGACATGTTGAGGGCTTCATTTGTATACTTCATTTGTGTACTTCTCCTTTTTTGCAGTGTTAAGTCTCCTCTTATTCTTTTTCTCCTCCTTCTTTTCTCCTTACAGACTCCTTAATGGGCTTTTTCATATCTACATTCTAGACACAGCTATTACTTATATTTGGTCCATGACACTCTTGTCTTTATTTTTCACCTGTCCTATCTGAAAACTTAAGATATAGGTGTAGTCATTTGTGGATTCCACATGAAAGGCTGGGAATCTCTCTTATATCAGAAATCTGACAAATCAGTAAACATTGAAGAACATAATATATTGGAGTTATGGAAATAGAATGAGGGCTTATGAAAGATCTGTTTGCATAAGGAGAGTAGCAGAAACTCCAAGGACTGACATTTTAGAGCAGATATAGAGAAATATGCAGTGAATTGATATTTGCCCTAATAGTTAATGGTTCCTTTTCCTTTGTTTTGTGCCATTTATATTACTGTCCTGTTTTTATACATATATATGTCAGCCTCCTTTTAAGCTATTCTAATAATTCTCAATCTTCTCTGTTTCTAAAGTCACATTGGAGAAGCAGCAATTACATCACTTAAAATAAGACCTCCTCATTAGAGTCTGTGTGATACACTGCAATGATAAATTCTACCTTCCTGGCTATTACCCAACACTATACTTTTTTATTTTTCATATTTTTAAAAAGTTTTTTTTAACTCCAGTTAATTAACATACCATGTTAGTTTCAGGTGTACAATATAGTGATTCAACACTTCCATACATCCGGTGCTCATCAGGACAAGTGCAGTCCTTGATCCCTATCACCTCTTTAACCCATTCTCCTACCCCCCTTTCCTCTGTTAACCATCAGTTTGTTCTCTATAATTAAGAGACTGTTTCTTGATTTCTCTCCCTCTTTTTATCCCTTTGCTCATTTGTTTTGTTTCTTAAATTTCACATGAGTGAAATCATATGGTATTTATCTTTCTCTGACTGACTTATTTCACTTAGCATAATACTCTCTAGCTCTGTCCATGCTGTTGCAAATGGCAATTTTCATTCTTTTTTTATGGCTATCATAATTATTTACATACACACACACACACTCCACATCTTTATCCATCCATCAGTCGATGGACA
Organism: Ailuropoda melanoleuca; assembly: GCF_002007445.2. Lineage (NCBI taxonomy): Eukaryota > Metazoa > Chordata > Mammalia > Carnivora > Ursidae > Ailuropoda > Ailuropoda melanoleuca. The sequence goes on along the minus strand of NC_048228.1, from coordinate 38,207,413 downwards.
CTTGGTCTGCTTCCATATCTTAGCTATTAAATAGTGTTACTATAAATATTGGGGTGCATGTATCCCTTTGAACTAGTGTTTTTTTTTATTTTTTGGATAAATACCCTGTAGTGCAATTGCTGGATCCTGGATCATAGGGTAGTTCTATAGTAACTTTTTGAGGAACCTCCATACTGTTTTCCAAAGTGGTTGCAGAAGTTTGCCTTCCCACCAACAGTGCACAAGGGTTCCTTTTTCTCCATGTGCCAGGAATGGCCAGCAATCCCCGTACCGACGGTTGAAAGATGACTCCACACTTTGCTGTGAAAGAGCGGAGAAGGCAAGGGGGTCAACGCGCAGAGGCGAAGACCCTTTGATCTTTGCTCTCGCTTTTATTGGTTCCTCAGAATAATCACAAATCCTTATCACTGTTTCTCAAGCACATGATATGTGACAGGGGGTCTTACTGAAACTGGGAGGATCTGTATACGGGAAGGATACGATATGCTAATCTGCGTGTTCTATGAGTTCTCCTAAACATAGCCCGAGGGACAATGCTTACATCTCTTAGATCACAGGGCGGCTCTTTGGGCTAGGAAAGTTTCGGGAGGGCAACTCCCTTGGCATTCCAACGGCCGAGTGGTCACGGAAGCCTCGGCATTCCAAAGGCCTAGGCCCTTCTCTGAAATCTTCCCTGCCCTCAGCGGCCTCAGTGTTACATTTTAGCAAGCCAGGTTATGGCTGATTTCATGCTTTACATTAACCCCAACATCCACATCCTGTCAACATCTCTTATTTGTGTGTGTGTGTGTTGTTGATTTTAGCCATTCTAACAGGTGTGAAGTGATATCTCATTGTAGTTTTGATTTACATTTTCCTGATAGTAAGTGATAATGAACATCTTTTCATGTGTGTATTGCCCATCTGTATGTCATCTTTGGAGAAATGTCTGTTCACATCTACTGCCCATTTTTTAATTGGATTATTTGGTTTTTGGGTGTTGAGTTTTATAAGTTCTTTATATATTTTAGATACTAAACCTTTATTGGATGTATCATTTGCAAATATCTTCTCCCATTCTGTTGGTTGCCTTTTAGTTTTGTTCATTATTTCCTTCACTGTACAGAAGCATTTTATTTTGAAGTGGTCCCAGTAGTTTATTTTTGCTTTTGTTTCCCTTGCCTCAGGAGACATATAATTGCAGGCTTATATCTGGGTTTTCTGTTCTCTTCCATTGATTTATGTGCCTATTTTTTGTGCCAGTACTGTGCTGTTTTGATTACTGTAGCTTTGTAATGAATCTTGAAATCTGGAATTGTGATGCCTCCGACTTTGCTTTTCTTTTTCAAGCTTGCTTTGGCTCTTTGGGGTCTTTTGTCATTCCATACAAATTTTGGGATTATTTGTTCTAGTTCTGTGAAAAATGCTATTGGTATTTTGATAGGGATTGCTTTAAATGTATAGATTGCTTTGGGTGGTATAGATACTTTAATAGTGTTTGTTCTTCTAATCCATGAACATGGCATGTCTTTCCATTTCTTTGTGTGGTCTTCAATTTCTTTCATCAGTGTTTTATAGTTTTCAGAGTATAGGTCTTTCACCTCTTTGGTTAGGTTTATTCCTAGGTGTCTGATTATTTTTGGTGCACTTGTAAATGGGATTGTTTTCTTAATTTCTGCTGCTTCGTTATTGGTGTATGGAAATGCAACAGGTTTCTGTACATTGATTTTGTATCTTGTGACTTCTCTGAATTTATTTATCAGTTCTAGCAGTTTTTCAGTGGATTCTTCTGGGTTGTTTATATATGGTATGTTTTCCATATGACAGCAGCTTAAGTTGAGCAAAAGACAGTCAGTGGCAAAAATTGTGGGCATTATGCAAGAAGCATGTATTTGATCCTCTAAGAAACTTAGCAATTGCCAGAGAATCACACATTGCCCACCGCTGTCCTGCTGTGGCCTCTGCACCTGCTGTTTCTGCTTTGTCTCCTTCAGAGTTTCCTGTGGATTGTGCCTCAGGCTAGTTCTGGTCCTAGAGAAATTTGTGGTGTCAGAGTATGTGTGTTCCAGGGGGGAATGGGGAGGGTCAAGTACTTTAGAAGGGAAGAAAAATCTATAAAATATTTTTTGTTACTAAAAATATAAAAAAGGTAATAACTCTTAAAAATGTAATAAATTAGTAAATAACTTTATGATATTTTCATACTTCTTTTTTCCTCAAACACTTTTAGTGCCTTCTAATCTTTAATATCAGCATATGAATTTTTTTTCTTTGTGAACCTTGTCTGGAATAAAATACGTTGCTTAAAAATCAAAGGCAAGCTATTTCTCCTAACATACAAACATGATCAAAATAAACAAATGTATGAAATAGGAATTCTTTTATGTCATACATGATTTTAACATTTCACTTTAAGCAAGTAGGGTGTGATGAAAGGAACATGATTTGGAAAAGGCTACCAAATTCCAGTCATTTGCTTCACTCAATAATAATACTTTCTACCTTATAAAGTTGTAAAGATCAGGTAATATATTTTATGTGAAAAGTTTCTGCAAATTTTAAAGTGCTATACCCAATGTGAATGATACTAAACTTTTTTAATAACAAGGATCAAGCCAGAAACAAATAAAAATAATAATTGCCTTTTAAAGTAGTCATTTAGAAAGAAAAAAAAGTATTTTAAAAGCCATACTCACATTTAAAGTATATCTTACCATGACATTAAGTTGAGTTGGCTCTTTAAACCACAAGAAAAACAGCCCTTAAGAAGTTGTTTATATGTTAATGCTTTATAAAAGTAATTTATTTACCTGGTTTCTCATTTGGTTAGTTTTTGGAAATGTACATATTTTTCAAAATCAACTTATATTGCTTAGAAAAAAATAATAAAGAGGTGCATTTAAGATTTGTATATTTTACTATATTTATGTTACACGTTAATTAGAAAGTTTACTCCACTTGGCTATTTCTTGATAATGAAATTAAGAAAAAAGCATCTGCCCTTAAGACACTGTCCTGGCTATTTACAAAGAAATTTAATTTGCATTAACTATTGTGGACATCTATGTGGACACTTTCATATAATTAATCACACCATAATTTGATAAATTACTACTTTAAAAGTATTTTCTGATGAATTGCAAAATGGTAATAGGCCATGGTAATAGGCAATGTCATCAAAGACAAAAAAATTATGTTAAAAAATAATGATTTAGAGAGTACCTTATTTACTTTAAAACACATTTTGAACTATTGTGTATTTAGTAATAGTACTTGTCTGGTCGTAATTTAGGATTTCTAAACTTTTGTGAGAAAACTTTGTAATGCGCTGAAGTTTTTTTTTTGCTCTTGTCTCCCTTACTTCTTTCTTCATTCTTTTGGAAGAATACACCCACCAGTAGGGTTTTTTGCTTGAATATTTAGACTATATGGATTTGAATGGTAGGCAAGCAGCTGTCAGATAATTCATATCATGTATTAGGAACTAGTTGGGGTGAGACAGTATGTCTCAGCATGCTGTTCCCTTCAGTAGATTTATGTTCCAAAGAAATGCAGATACATTCATATAAATAGTGATTTTCAATGAAAAGAAGATCAACCACCTAGCTATGGTTCATGAATCACAGTGATTCTTTCTTTTATTTTTTAATAATAATAACAGCATATAGAAACTATCCCTGAACCAAGTGGGTATGAGACTACACTGATCTTAAAGATTTAACTTGACCCAGCAGTCCACTGGAAGTTGCTATAGCTGAGAAAAAAGAACTGAAGCAGAGATGCTGGGTTTGCATTTAGAAAAAGAGAAAGGAACTATTAATGCATGCTTTTTCCCAGTAGCATTCATCTCTCTAGGAAGTCCTGCGTAACAAAAGGGAGCTGGGACACCATTAACTTTTATGAAGTGATACTATGATTTCTTGAAGGGAACTTACTGTTACACAGTTGGAAGCCTGTAAGGTCTGTTAACTAAAGAAGTTCAAAGATAAACCTCTGTTGTTCAGTATATAGTTTTGTTTTCTGGGTTTTGATTCAGTGCAGTGGGGTTGAACATGAAAGTGCTAAAATCTCCAGCTTTTCATGATTCTTTCCTAGTTGTTGTAAGTAGACCATTAGGTAGTTTTAAGGAAATTGGAACACTTGACCCGTACAGATGATTTTTACAGAAATTCATTTTTGTTCTTATAAAAGAACAACATAAAATAAAGTGATTTCCCAATTTTGACACTGTGGCTTTTCTAAAAGTTCCCATATTTATGTAAAAATAATAATTCTTTCAAGATAAAATAAATTATTCTGGTTCAATAAGCAAGTCTATTTCAGTAGAGCAATAGAAACAATCTTCATTAAAAATACTTTTTTTAAATTGTTTTTTTTAAAAAAAACCAAAGCAGAATTGCATAATAAAATCACAATAAAATTGCTTAGAGTACAGCAGGCCAAGTTGAAGAAAAATTGAGAAGATAATTCTGTAAATGGACTTACTAGCTGAGCATTGTGAATTCTAAGCTGAGCTCAATCTAGCTATATGTCCAGGACAAGTATTAGGTACTGTTTGAGAGGAATGAGGATGTCATGGTGAGTAGGAGAGGAGGTCTCTTTATTTATGGCAGCTGAATTATATGACATTAAAAAAAAGAAAGTATTGCTTTTAAAAAATCTAGATTTTCTGTGAAGGTCATGGAATTCTTACATTTAAAAAATATGGGTTTTTTACTTGCAAGGGTACCTAACTAGAATAGGAAAGAAATTACTGGTTCTGGAATCTGACTATTACAGATAGAAGTAATGTGTCAAATAGTGAGCAGTCCACTAACAACTCTGAAAAATAGAAGTGGTGGGATAAAATTGGCTCTTAATTATTGGTGAAGGAGCATGAAGATTCAAGGAAGAGGAATCTAAATTCTTTTGCAAGGAAGAAATAAATAAAATTAAGATTTAAATTTATTCATATATTCCTTTATTCATGTATTTAATAATCATTTATTAATTGATGTTCATGTAGTTGATTTTGTGAAGCCCTGGAGATTCAGTAAAAATATCAATGGGGTCTAGGTCACTAGGGTTCTTAGGTATAGCAAAGCAAAATAGACAAATAAATTAGTAGGGTAGGGTAGTGGTACAAATGAGACAGATAAATTTTTGTCTAAAAAATAGTTGCTATAAAAGTATAATTTTTAAAAGTAAAATTATGACTTTTATACACATGTCAAAGATTTATTCAAATTAATTTGTCAGGGAACCAGTGAAAATTAGAGCTGTCGAAATAGTATCTGAGGAACAGGTTATTTATAGGAAGTTTAATAAAGAAATATTAGAATAAGACTGTGTGATTATAAACCTGATTAATATCTTGCAGTACAATAAACTCATATTTGAGATTATCTTTTTTACAAAAACATTTCTATCTCTATTGGGCACAAATCTGCTTATTAACATGTAACTTCACAGAGTCTGTGCCCTTGATTAACAGCGAATAATAAAATCAAAAGCAAACAGCCCCCTCAAGAATTATTTAATCCTCCAATATGACATTGATAAGATATGCAATCATCCTCTTGACTTAATGTTCTACAGAACAATAATCCATTACCAGACAAAAGCATTTCTATCTCTTTTGGATACAAATATACAAGATACCATGTAACTTCACTTAGTCACAGCCCTTAATTAATAATAATAGGAAATAGCAAAATCAAATATTGGTATAATGTTCTGCAGAATTCAGTAATTCTTGGGAGAGCATTTTAAATAATGGTTCAGTATGTGGTCATCTTTTTGGCCTTGTTTCTAAGTTTTGGATAATGATACTTAACACATCCATTAAGTGAGCTCAAGAGAACAACAGTTTAGACTTAGAGCAATTCAAGAGTAATTGCATCAATGCTAAAGCATATCTGTAAGGCCAGGCATTCTGGAATAAAGGTGGGGTCTTACAGTAGATAGGGGGAGAGACATAAGGCAAAGCTAGGACAGAGAGAGTCATGCATTATGTAATAAGAATTTGGTAGGAAGTTTTAAGCGGGATAGTGCAATGAAAATGTATACTTTTTAGTATTATTCACCTAATTTTAAATGGATTAATTGAATTCAGTAAGTGGCTATAGGTTATAGTGATAAATACCTTACATGAAAAAAAAATGACAGGTTTTTTTAAACTACTGTGTGAATGCAAAATAGAATACTATTTTTTTGTTGATATTTGAGGTAAACTTTTTATATTACAATTTGTTTGAGAGGCTTTGCCACTAAATTATTCTCAGCATTTTGTCAATGCTTCTTTTTATTCATTCAATTATGTATTAAGTTCTACTTTTGCTTGATTCTTAAAATTGTGATATTATGTAATTAAAATATTTCCATTAGTGAAAAAATTACTGAATAATTACTAACTTACCAATTAAACCTTTTTTGGAGAATAACAATAAAGATATTCCCAGGAGAAAGTGAAGCACTGAGTTATGCCAATTTTAACTATTTTTCTTTACTTGGCAGTTTACCTTTCTCACATTATAAAGTATATAATCATACTCAGTTATAAAGTACCATAATATATTAGCTATTGAAGTCACACAGCTTAATTTATGGACAATCCATTTCCTAAGCAAGCCAATTTCTTCATAATCTCTATCCAACCTGTCAATTTGTATAATGCCCATATAACTTTGTGCACAGGCTAGTGTGAAAAGTAACACAAGATAATAGAAACAGATTATAGAAACAGAAAATGTTACTTGTAGCAAGTGGCGGTTGTAAATGTAAAGATTGATACTCTTATTGCATTGTAATTAACAGTGTTGTTTTTTCTGTGCGCTCATTCTGGAACCTGCTACCTTCTTCAGAGTGCATTTTTATTTTAACAAATGTGGTGGACATGAAGGACCAAGGGACCAGAAATGCAATCTGTGTGAGCTGATTGCATGATTCTCCTTTAATCAAAGTGATGTGCCATGATGAAGAAAGAAAAATTAACTGTCACCTAGGCTTCTTACGTGATAGAAAAGGAAGTGCCACACTCTTTCTAAGTCATTTTCTAAACCAGTTCAGGGAGTGGACTTAAAGACACTAGACTAAGTAATTAATGATGGGTGGATTAGATGAGAAATACAAACAACCATGTCTGAAAATAAGGAAGATGTAGTGGTTATATATAAGCTTGCAAGTTGTTATTATTTTCAAATATTTATTATTAGGCAATGTTCATATTTTTTCCTGATCCCTAAAAACATGATTTTTATGACTATTTTACCTATAATTTTCATATTTAACATTTCATAACATTTCCTTTCTCTCTCTTTTTTTTAAACCCTATCTAAGCAAATATTTATTCCATAAATTAGTTCATATTCAGGAATAGGGAAATTAGGAAGTTTATATTTAGTGGGCGTTTATTATGTATCATGTTGTACATGATCACTTTTTCTGTAGGAAATATTATTTCATGTTTAGAACTCTATGAAGAAGATTCTAAGAGCTCTCTGCAATTTTATTTATTGATTGATTTTTTCTTTCAAAAAAAATTTTTTTTAATTCCAGTTAGTTAGCTTACAGTGTAATTCTAGTTTCATGTGTAGGATTTAGTGTGCTTGTCACACTCCTTAATATCCATCACTTATTTAATGCATCCCCCCACCCACCTCCCTCCACCTCTGCTCCCCTTTGTTCTCTATAGCTAAGAGTCGGCTTTATAGTTTGCCTCTTTCTCTCTCTTTTTTCCCCTATGTTCATCTGTTTTGTTTCTTAAATTCCACATATGAGTGAAATCATATGGTATTTGTTTTTCTCTGACTGATTTATTTCACTTAGCATAATACACTCTTAGGTCCATCCACACTGTTGCGAATGTAACTATTTCATTCTTTTTCAAGGCTGAGTAATATTCCATCGATCTATATCAATATATCTTAGCATGGAGATATATATATATATATCTCAACACACACACATACATGCATATACATACACCATATCTTCTTTATCCATTCATCAGTCAATGGATGTTTGGGCTCTTTCCATAATTTGGCTGTTGTTGATAATGCTGCCATAAATACTGGGGTGCATGTGGTATCCCTTCAAATCAGTATTTTTGTATCCTTTGGGTAAATACTTGGTAGTGCAATTGCCAGATTGTAGGGTAGTTCTATTTTTAACCTTTTGAGGAACCTCCATATTGTTTTCCAGAATGTCTTTGCATTTTTATTAAATGGCTGTTGTTCTTACAACTCCCTTTTCCTTATTGAACTAAATTCTGCCTTCCTCTAATTTGTATCTAGTTCTCTGTTGCTACACACAATTCTAGTCCTTCATATATTTAAAGCTTTTTAAAAGTATATGTGGCATTTTTAAAAAATAATGAGGTATAAAACCTAAAAATTCTTTCAGTATTCAAACCCTCACTATTTTCTCTATTCTGTTTATAGTCTTTTTAGGAAAAAAAATCTTTAAAGAACATGTAATATCCAATGGTAAATGGCATAAATCACACATAATCTGCACACTGAGTAGAGTGATAATTAATATTTTCTTGGATACTAGACTCTGGAATTTCTTTAAGTTGAAAATTACGTATTTTATTTCCTTCTAAGAGATTTTAGCTCCCACCATAGACATTTCACTAAGTGATTATTTTGTCTATTGACTTGATTAATTTAACTGACAATTAGGTGTTACTGAGTTAGAGGGCCAAAGAGCCAAAAGTAAAATTATTTATTTTAGTTGTGTAGATTTGATTAAAGATTTCTCCTTAGGATAACTGATATGTGGAATGATATTTCAGGTTACAAACTTAGGATTCCATATGTGTCATATAAGAAAATATAAAATGAGTTAAAAACACTTGTGACCAAATTGAACTAACAATTCTGCTTTCATTGGTAGAATATGGCTTAATCTCAGCCAGTGTTTATCTCTGTTCTTAGAGTTAATGTGAAATGGTTGGTTTTAAGTAAGAATTGGAACAGACTGTTAAAGACTTTGAAAAAAATCTGTCAATTTCTTATTGCCCTTAATATTATGCAAGAAGAATGACATCATTCTGGTTCCCACCCTTGAGGATATGTGCCCTAGATTCATGTCTTTGAGCAGAGATACTGAGTAGGGGAGTTTACTTTAGTTCATATTGTCAGGAAAGTAGTCATTTCTGGTGATATGTGCGTATGCACTTTGCTAAAGTCAATCCAATGTGTAGAAATACACGCTGATAAAACAAGTGAATTTGGAGGTTATTATTTTTCTGTATAAGATTTATTGTCAATACCCTCAATAATAAATCCTAGTTTTGCATTCACCATCGGCAGCTGTAACTGATATTTATTGTGACTGCAAGTCTAAAATCAAAAGTAAACGCATAATAGATTGTTTATTGATACAATGTTGTAAAATGCTAGACATGGAATACTTGGCCCAGAAAATGAAATGAAATGGAAATAAAATAGAGCTTGGAATCAGAAAATCTGGATTTAGGAGATACTAAATACTGTCTCTTGTATTTTGACATCTCTGAGCGAAAACCCTATGCTTTTAGTGTCTATTTCACAGAGTAGTTGTGAAAATTAAAATGGAGCTTAAATTAAAATTGGGGTATTTGTCAAGAAAACCGATAGCAGCCAGGGGAAGCTCCTGATGTTTGTGTATGTGAGAGGAAGACCATTACAGTGAAGGCCACTTATAAGATCTCAAAGCACCACCTCAAATCAGCATTGATAGCAGAAATATTTCAGCCATGGTAGCCACAGCCTTGCACAGCAATGGGCCTCCTAGAAGCCAACCCAGCAGCCAAGGTTGTGAGCCAGGGTTTTCTAGTATAGTAATAAAGTCACTCCGTTGGTTGTTCAGAGTTTTAAACTGAAAGATGTGAAGTTAAAAGACTAAAGACAAGGAAGTCCTTGAGACTCTTCTTACCAGAAGACCCTCCACCTGGAAAATGTGGTGGCCTTTCAGTTCGAACTGATGTTGAAATAATCTTGTCTGGCTTTCACAAGAAACCCATCTCTTTGACTGATTTTGCTTGTAGCGTTCTAACTATTGCAGTTACCAATGGCCCTCTCATGGATTATTCCCATAAAGGGGTGTTCTGAAGAACAGATTCATGGTAGCCATACTCTCAGTTTTGAAGGGGAAAAAACGACTTTATTGATATTATAAAAATGTAATAAAAACAGAAAGAAGAAAAGGGAAATCTATGCATAGATAAGGGCAGTGGTAAGCAGTAAAGGAGCAAAAGACAAAGTTGCATCAAAATTACTTACAACATCCAACCTCATTAGCTAAGGAAGCCCCGTGGGGACAGCCCGGCCGGAGTCCCTGTTGAGAGGTATGGGCAGTGTCCTCTCTTCAGGTGAGATTTCCAACTGACCATCCGTATAAGGGCTGTCTATGGGCAAATGACGAGGTCTAAAGTTAAACATGTGTTTGCCTACATGCTGTTGGAGTGAGCTGCATTACGTTACCATGTCTTTACATCTTCAGGGATCCTGGGCTAGGTGTGCTTGCTTCCCTTTCCAGATTCCGTTCTGGGGGGCCAGCCCAGCCTGGAGCTGGAGGGGATGTAAGGCAAGATTTACAGCTCTTGGTGTCTAGACCAGAAGGGCCAATTCTGACCTGGAGTTCAGCCAATGGCAACTAATCAGGCTCCCAAGGTCATTTATGCAGCACAAGCCTCACAAACAACATTCTTTAGCCTGCCTGGTACGTGCAGGTCGGGTTGGTCAGTTATGCAGGACAAATCACAGAAACCTCCATCCATACAATACAAGGGGTGCAGAATGAAGGAAGGAGGATTGGGTAGAAGGGTAAGTTTTACTGTGATGCACTACAACAAAGTCTCATCTGACCCTATAGGGACCTCTCAGGCTGAGATGGTCCTTCCTATTTGTGTGAAATTGATGCAAGTAGAAGCAATTTCTGTACTTTCACATTGGCCAATTGATGCAGGCTGCCCTAAGAAGAAGTTATGACCCACTTTGGCAAAGCAGCAAGGGCTGAGCGTTGAGGCCATGTCCTGAAGAGGGATTCAGTTGAAAGCTGTCTGTTGCCCAAACCTAGCAGTTGGGGGAATTCTTTAAAATTATTAAGGACCTGAAAGAGCTTCTGTTTTTGTGCATTATATCAATTATTATTTAACTTATTAGTAATTAAAACAGATATTTGAAAAATATTTTCACTTTCAAATAACAGTAGTAAAGCTATTATATGTTAAATAAAATAATTTTATGAAAAATAACTATATTTTCCCCAAACTAAAAAAAAAATAGCAAGGACAGGGGCATGTTCTTATATTTTTTGCACATCTCTTCATTGTCTGGCTTAATGGAAAATCACTGCGCTCTTATATCTATTTTTACATTCGATCTATTACAGTATTTTGTAAGAACAATGGGCCTCCCACAAATAGGTAGCTGGAAAAGGGTATTTCCTTAAAGTTTAGTTAGATGTGGTATCTGAAACAATCTCAGTGAACTTTTTAAACTCCAAATAAATGATGCTGCTGATATTCGTACTATACTTTTGTGAACGTCCTGTCCTCTCATTCTTCTTCAAACAAGTCATGTTCACTTCCAGTTATGAAATTTGGCCCATCTTGTTATCTTCCCTTACAGGTATCTGATACCTTCCTCTTCACTTACCCCCTTTTACTTATTAATATATGCCTTATTAAAGTCTTTCCCTTGTAAAACTGTCTTTGGATATTCTAGCCTTTACTGATTTAAGCTTCTATTTTGATTTTCTGTTACACTGGTGGTTTATACTGTATCACTCATTTATTCACATCCTATGAGATTTGGTAAAAATACTGTTCACATTTTTAAAGATATGGAAACTGAAGCACAGAAACAGTGAGTAACATTAAGTAGCAGGCCATAAAACTAGTAAGTGTAAGGATGAGTCTGGAAAACCTGACTCCAGAGTCCATGCTAGCAATTTGTTTGTCTATCTGTTTATTTTTAAAGATTTATTTATGTGTTTAGAGAGAGAGAGCTTGAGGAGCAGGGGGAGGGGGAGAGGGAGAGGTGTTGTGGGATTTCTTTTCCTCGGTGCCTGTGGTTCTTGGTCATGCCTCTTTGAAGAATGAAGAGGTAGACAAAGTATGGTGGGCAGCAAAGCAAAGTTTGTTGAGAGATAGCACAAAGGTCCTGGAGAGGGAAGGGACTGGAGAGAGTTGCCACTGGAGTTTCTAAGTCTAGGCATTTTTATTGGCTTGTTGGTGGGCCATTTTTATCTGATTAACTCTCCATGGGCTTGACACCCAATCAGATTTTTTGTCCAAGCACTCATCTACCTATAGGTAGTTGTTCACATGGGAAAGGGTGGAGGGCTCCTTTCAGGGTGGTGTAGAATCCTTTTAAGGCTGGTTTCCTCTTAGGGCAGGGTCCCTTGTCCCTGCCTACTTTCTTCTGACTATCCTTCCTTAGAGGGAGAGAGGATCCCAAGCGGACTCCCTGCTGAGCATGGAGCCAGACCTTGGAGCTGGATCTCACAACTGAGAGATTGTGAGCTGAGCCAAAATCAAGAGTCATTTGCTTAGCAGACTGAACCACCCAGGTACCTCTGGAGTCCATGCTTTTAATCCCACTTTAAAGGAAGAGGAAATACATGCTCTTGATTTTAGAGCTTGAGGTTTGGTAGTTGAAGTCTTTTCTACCGGACACTGTGGGCTTTAGAAAGCACTGATTATTCACTGATGCTATATTTCTAGATTAGCTGATTAAGCATTACTTAGAATTCTTCAGGTATTTTAAGTATTAAAACTCTAAGGTTCACTCTGAAGAGGATACCCTTCTCATGATAATCAATTATACAAGAAAATTGTCCATTAGGTTTTAGCTACAAGCTGTGTCATCTTTTCTTGTAATTACTGTCTTACAGACTTTTATAGAACTTTATTCCTTTTTTTTAGTACCTTTATCCTGTTTTGTGATTATACATTTATTAGTGTTACTATTTGATTGACAACATTCTACCACACTGGACTATAGACCTGGTGAAAATGATATCATTTCATTATCACCACTGTGATCTCAGCAAGAGCAATAGTGACTGGCAATTAGGTATATTTAATAAGTATGTAATGATTGAATAACTTAGCCGTGATGGAACTCTTAGTTTTTCTTTATAACATAAGGAGATTAGACTATCTCAAAATATGTGTATATACTTTCTTCTTAAAATTCTATTTACTTCTTTTTTTTTTTTTAAGATTTTATTTATTTATTTGATGGAGAGAGACACAGCCAGCAAGAGAGGGAACACAGGCTGGGGAAGTGGGAGAGGAAGAAGCAGGCTCCCAGCGGAGGAGCCTGATGTGGGGCTCGATCCTAGGACTCCGGAATCATGCCCTGAGCCGGAGGCAGACACTTAACAACTGAGCCACCTAGGCGCCCTAAAATTCTATTTACTTCTTAATACAGATGCTGCTGCACTCTATTTTTAGAAGTTTTCAGCATTAACTCTTGTTTATGATTCATTAAGTTTTCTGATTTTTACAAGGTCATACAAGGTTCTTATAATAATGAACATAGCAAAAGGCAAATATTGAAATTTGGAGGTCTGATTATGCTTCCAGTCATCAGGAATATAAGCTAATCAATTTAAGAAGATTTTAACTATGCTTTTCCAATTATTTTGATTGCTTTCTCTTTTTTTTTCATTGCTTTATATCTACCTTATATTTTAATCTTTCTGCTTTTTAAAAAATGTCTGTGATTATATTAGTGTCTCGTTTTTTTTTTTTAATTTTTATTTATTTGCTTAGAGAGAGAGAGAGAGCCCACAGGAGCTGGGGGAGTGGCAGAAGAAGGAGAATCAGACTCCCCGCTGAGCAGGGAGCCTGACATGGGGCTCCATCCCAGGACCCTGCAATCATGACCTAAGCTGAAGGCAGGTGCTCAACTGACTGAGCCACCCAGACGCCCCTATTAGTGTCTTGTTTTAAACAGCAACTTTCTAGCTATTTTCATTGTTACACCTTACACAGGAAAAGCAAGGAAAACACAAAAATATGCAATCTTTTGTAAGGAAATAAAAATATTTCATTCTGATTACCTTCTGAGGGCTAGAGGCTTGTTCATTGTTTTATCTTTAAGCATAGTATTGAGTCAAGGAATGTTTGTTGAGTTTAACTTAATTGACTACCGTCTGACTCTGTACTTTCCTTGACACAAGAAATATTGAGAATATATTATTTAAGTCAGGCATACTATTTATCTGCTTCAGTTAAGTACTGTTCTTTTTTTTTGTTTTTTTAGATTTTTTTATTTATTTATTCGACAGAGATAGAGACAGCCAGCGAGAGAGGGAACACAAGCAGGGGGAATGGGAGAGGAAGAAGCAGGCTCATAGAGGAAGAGCCTGATGTGGGGCTCGATCCCATAACGCCGGGATCACGCCCTGAGCCGAAGGCAGACGCTTAACCGCTGTGCCACCCAGGCGCCCATGTACTGTTCTTTTTGTAGTGAACTATGACAGTGGCAAAGGCTATCTCCTATACCTAGGTTCTTTGATAAACAAATATTCCACATACTTTAGGTCTAACCACATAAAATAATAAAATAAGTTAGTGTAATGATTTTCAAATTGTAGACTATATATTCCTGGTAGGTAGCATAGTTTCTGCAGGAGTCCTGAGTAAAAGCAGTGTCTATTGACATCTACAACACGATGTGCACATGTGCGCTTCTCTAGATTTAAAACGCCTGGGTGGCGCAGTCAGTTAAGCGCCAGACTATCGGTTTCAGGTCAGGTCTTGATCTCAGGGTCGTAGAATCTAGCCCCGCATCAGGCTCCACGTTCAGCATGGAGACTGCTAGAGATTCTGTCTCCCTCTCCTTCTGCCCCTCCCCATGCATGCTCTCTCTCTCTCTTTAAAATAAATAAATCTTTAAAACAATGTTTGTTATAACTTCTCATAATACATGATTTATATATTTACATAGTTTATAATATAATCTTTTGGGCAAGAAGAATCTTTCTCCTTCTATACAGCTCCAGACTAGTAAATCCTACTGCCTACTTTCTCCTGTTACTTATGACAAAAATCTTCAAGTCCTCCTTATCCATATTCCTCTTCTGAGAAATTTCATTCACAAATCTTTTGTTATTTTTTATAAGACATCCAAAATCTGACCAGTTTTCATCATTTACGTGTTTAGAAACACTACCACATTTGTAGTTCACCTTCTTGGCTGGGTTATTCCAAGAGCCTCCCAACTGTGCTCCCTCTGTCTGTTCTGTTCTTTTCACCTATAATGTGTTTTCTTCATGTTGCTAGGGTGACTCTATATAACTAAATTAAATTGTGTTATGTGTATTCTTTTTTTTTTTTTAAGATTTTATTTATTTATTTGACATACAGAGAGACAGCCAGCGAGAGAGGGAACACAAGCGGGGGGGGGGTGGGAGAGGAAGAAGCAGGCTCCCAGCAGAGGATCCTGATGTGGGGCTTGATCCCAGAACGCTGGGATCACACCCTAAGCTGAAGGCAAATGCTTAACGACTGAGCCACACAGGCGCCCCGTGCTATGTGTATTCTTGACATTTACCACTGGTTTCCCACTTACCCAAAGAAAAAGCAAAGGGCTTACAATGTCCTAAGTTTCCCTAAATGACCTTGTTCCTTGCTTTCACTTTATAATTATTTTCCACTACTGTACCTTTCGCTTACTCTGCTAGCCAGGCTAGCCTCCCTGATTTTTCTCTAACTTGTCAAGCAATTTCTCATTTCAGTTTTTTGTACTTGTAATTCCTGCTGCCTGGAACACCTTTGCTCCAGGTTTTTGCCTGTCATCTTCCTTAATTTCTTTTGGATTTCTGCTCAAATATCACCTTACTTTGGGTCATCCCTGACCATTCTGTGTAGAACACTTATCCCTCAGGATCCTTTTTACCCTGCTTTATTTGTTTTCCGGTATCCCTTATCACTATTTTACATATTATGTATTTGTTTACTTGTTTATCGTTGGCCTCACCCCATACTTAAATAAAAGATCCTTGGGGGTATGGACTTTTTTTTTTTTTTTTTTTAATGAACCATCTCTAATGCCCTCGTACAGGGTCTTACACCAAGAAGTCATGGAATACATATTAAATGAATAGAAGAAAGAAGAAATGAATAATTGAGGAGAGCAAGATGTGCCAGTTTGTAGTAACTCGTCCTTCTCCTTTCAAATGGTTTTATGCCACTTGAATAAGAACTTGCTAAAATAGACCTTTTCTAAACAGCAAATTACATATTAATTTCTCTGGTGGCCTCACAAAAGGAGAATTACTACAAGTGGCTCAAGGACTTTTTTTATATTAAAATATACATCCTAATACATGATTGTGAGACTCCAACTGTATTTGTTTACTCTAAAACATTGATTTACATTCATCCTCAAACACTCAAAGCAAGGGGAGTTTGACTCCTTTATTCTTTCTTAGTAAATTTCCTGTGTAACAAAAGAGGCTTTTGTTTTATTAAAAAAAAAAAAAAAGGTCCTCAGAGAAAGCTGTGCTATTACTCAAATTGTTTCTGTCAAATTGAATTTCATTTGTGAATTTGTGGTAGTTTAAAACATTTAGAAATCAGACGTTTTGGCATAGTTTACAGATTCAGAGGAAATTATAATTACAGCAGTTATAAAGCAATGAAAAAAATTAAAAGCTGTCAAATCAGCTCTGGTGCATATTGCATAATTTGTAATTTTGGACTCTCAGTAATTCAACTAATTTAACATGCCAACTTTTCTGTATTTTACAACTTGGCAATTTTGAGCACTTTAATAGGTTTCTTCTTTTTTATTTCTAACCATTCCCATAAGATTCATGGATGTCTTGGAAATACTAATATCATTCAGAATATACTTTCCATTAATTTGAAATTTCATTATGAACTGTAGTGTTCATCCATTACAGTCCTGTGACATTTCTCAAAATGAACATTCGATTTATCTTGGAACATTGAAAATGTAACCAAATGATTGGACACATTTAATAATAATGAAGTTTTGAACAAATTTACAATATACGTTTGATACACATTTTAGCATATGACTTGAAAAATGCTCGAGACTTGAATATCAGTAATGGGTTTTCATTGTAAAAAGAGTTATAATGTAACAAAAGAGAAATTGTGCATATTTCCAATAGAATATAATTTTGAGAACTATTGCTGTTATATAGGATTGACAATTTTATGCCCTTTTGGAGGGGAGGAGGAGATCACTACATTTTAAAGATCATCTGAAATATCTATTTCTTCACAGGTAAACTTTTAGCATTTAATGGCCTGGGTGAAAAAACAAAAAACAAAAAACTTTTCCATTTTATCACGACTGTCAGGATGTTTAGACACTGAATTGAGTTTCTTTTTTCCTAGGCTGAAACTGACTTATTATTACACTAAATAAAGTTAACAAATACTCTTTCATTTGAGAATAACTTATTTGACCTGAATATGCTTTAATCATGGACATCGTATAAGACAGAAATAATGGATATGAAAGAAGCATAGAGCATCTTACAGCATATTTTATTATAGGATGCCTAACTCATATGCATAGATAAATCAATAAAACACTTCCACATCAATTATCTAGCTATAATTGTAAACCCTAAGTTTGTGGTAGGACTGTAATTAGCTGGCACTGATCTGTTCTTCTCATCATTACGTCCCCTCGAAATACAAGAAAAATCTGGTTCATCTTTAGTTCCAAGATGAATTATTGCAGAGTAAGACAGCAAATTATTTTCTTTTAAATGCAGGTAGTGTAAGATCTGAATTTAAGATGACAGGTGAGTGAAAGGGGAGGTTCACCAAAAGAACATTTTGTTTTCTGGTTTTTTAGACCAAGAAAGGTTAACTTTGAGCTGAGACTGGGTTACAACAATTTAAGTGATTCAGGAATCTAGTACTTTGTGGAAACAGAATGACCTGATATCATGGCATATATGAGCCCTCCGCACTTTTCCTGTTCTTATTGCCACCCATCTCTCACCGTCTTGCTCTCCATACCTCACTATAAATGTCCAGCGTGTACTAAACTGCCACCTTTACCCCATCCGCCATCCTCCATTGTCACAAGGTAACCATGCCTGTCCTTCTTTCCACAAAAAAGGGAGGCTCTGGGCTTGCGGCTCACTCAACTTGCCACACTACTTCCTACATATAAATCTATATATGGTTACATTTGGCGTCATTCCACTCCTGAAGGAAAGCTCATTAGTTAAGAATCTTGTTCACAGCTGAAAGATGCACAGCATTGAATATCCCTCTGTCACCCTACTTCTTTTCCCGTCATAGCCAATCACCCTGAAATCTTTCACTTTGTGGAAACTGCTATTGCTAAGGGTGCTCAGAATTTCCACATTGTCGTCATCAGTGGACTTCATCATCCTTCTCTTTCTTGTTATTTTATATTGGTGATTATTTCCTTATTCTTAAAGCATACTTTTGGGGCTGTAGACCACTGTATTCTTTCTTCTTTCCCTATTCCCTTGTTCATTTTTTCACAAATTTGTTAGTGCCTTTTCCTTAAGTATTGATGTTCCTGGGATAATTAGTCTGGGCGTTTATCTACTTTCAATGCATTTTCCCCTGAATGATGTAATCTACTTAACTCTTGGTTGATGACAGTAAAATCTCTATCTTCAGGTTAGCCTCTTTAACTGGATGACCCACAGACATGTCATTTTTAATATGTTCAAAATGGACCATCTTCATTATATTGCAGACTTTCTCTTCTCCTATATTCTTGAGGTCCTTATCAGTTCACTTATCAAAGTTGTTTTTCCATATCCTTTAAATATCAGGTTTTATTAATACAGCTTCTTAATTAGCACTTGAAGTTGTCTTCTCTCCATTCACACTATCATTATCTGAATTCAGATAATGCAATAATTATTACCTATTATTTATCACCTAAGTAACTGTAGTAGCCTTACTATTCTTTAGTTTTGATCTGCTCTAATATATTCTCACATTGTTGTCATAAGAAGTTTTTTTTTTAACAAAAAGTGGGTCATTTATTTTTTCACAGTTTAAAGGCATTCAAGATAAAAATCAAATTGTTTATTAGACCCTTTAGGACCTAGTGGTTGCCTTCATCTCTATCCTCACCTCTTAATATTTTCCCCTTTACAACGTGTATGAAAATCGTACCCCGCCAAATTTTCTGAAGCCGTTTTGCTGTGTATTCATTTATCCTTCTGCCTAAAATATTCTTGACATAAAAACAATTTGTCCATTTCATGTCATATTTCAAGATTTAACTCATGGGCCTTCTCCCAAGGTACTGTGTTCTGTACATGTTCCTTTCGTAATTCTTACGATGCTTATTTGCATTTATTTGTGTATTTTTTCTTTGTGGGGTTCTCTTTACAGCATATATGTAGACACTATATTTTATTTTTCCATTTGCCCTCATACCAAACCCAGTAACTTGTGCTTCATAAATACTTAATACACATGTGTTTGAATGTATGTATGAACATTCTCATAGATATAACCAAATAAGAACAAAATAACTTCAAAAGAGAACTTGTGTGCTTTAGATGTGCTGATTTACTTTTGAAGAATTTATATTCAATGAGACACTTTCTCGCTATGTATATAAAATATTTAATATTTATAAATTTGGTGTTCCCATAATATTCATTTGACAGATTCCAGTGAGAGAATCCATGATTCCCACCTGCAATAGTCTGTATATTTGCCAAAGATGCAGAGAGGGGGAAAAAGAGAAGAAAAAATAAAACCATATTCTCTGCATTTAAAATCTTTGGTACTAAAAAAAAAAAAAAGTCTTTGGCACTATCAGATGTTTTATTGTCAGAATCAAATTTGATTTTACCAATGATAATTACCAATGATAGATTAAAAAAATGTGTTTATATGTAAGCTGACTTTTAGGAAGAACAGTTAATAGAAATATATGTTTAAAAATGTAATGGCAGAACCACAGAGATTGAAGTCATTGATTGCCGTGTTACTGATGAAATATTTGAAGGGAAGAAACAAAAAGAGATCAAGTTGTTTCTTACTCGGTATGGCTGTTATAGGTATTTTTTGTAGTTTTAATATTTTGGAATTAAAAAGTAAAAAAAAAATCTCTCAATTTGAGGTCACAAATGCTAAACAAAGAATACCTTTACATTTTTTGTTTGGGATGCTAACGCTAATCTTTCCCAATGTAATACTTTATAAGACAAGTGTTAGGTTTGTTTTTTTTTTTTTAGTTATTCTCAGGATGAGGAGATGATAACTTTTTGGTGACTATTTGAAAATATGCAGTATGAAACTCTTAAATAATTTGTAGTACAAAAAATATGACTAATTTTGCTTGGAAGAGTAACTTTCAATCATGTAATAAAAGAAGGAACAAATAAAATCATTTATTGAACTTTGCTAAAGACACTGAGAGTACAACCATGAACCAGGAACATATGGCCCTTTATCTTTCTAAACCCAACAGCATCATTTCTCTCTTGGGTTTATTTAATAGTTTCCCATAGGATCTCTCTATTTTTCTCTATCTTCCAAACCATATTTCAGACAATGTAATTGTTATAAAATACAATTTTATCGTATCTCCCTGATTAAATTGTTTCATAAATTAATCATTGTTCTTAGAATCAAGAGCTAATTTTTTTTTTCTTTGAAAGCTATGATGGTCTCAGCCTTCCCTGTTTTTGTGGTCTCATTCCATACTACTCTCCTTCTTTCTTACTGTTGTCTTACCACACTTTCGTTCCTTAATATCTTTGAATACTCCACTATCTTCTGGAATATGACCTCTGCACATGCTGCTCTTTCTGTATGGAATGCTCATAATGAGGTTAAAAAACAGTCCAAAGAACAAACACCACTTACACCAATCGTTATAGAATGTTTTATAAAGAATGCTTTGCAAAATTTATAGAAATGTTATGCCTTAACAGAGGAATTTTAGGCATAAATATAAATAAGCATAATGTGATCATAAATTACATTTAAAACCATATGCATGTGCCTAAAATTTAATCTAGATTTTATACAGTTTAGTCAGTTATATCTTTCATATCAGCATACAGATGTCTCCTCTTTATCCACAATGATGAAATTATGAAAATTTATATTCATTTTGTTTTGAGGCATTTTATATAATTATGTGATATATCAATAGTAGTTAGGTTAAGTGTCAGTGAAAGCTTAGATTACACTCAACATAATTCCCCTTAAAAACAAGATTTAATTTGAATACTAAACCTGAAAGCTTTTTAACATAAAATGCCTGCCATTATCAAGTAATGTTTCATTTTTAATTTGTCTAAATTTGAAAAGAGCTTTGAAGTGCTTGATGAAATTTTATTTGAAAGCATAGATATGGTCATGATTTAGTGTTACTCAAAAATGTGTGTGAGTGTGCCTGTGTCTATGTTTGTGGCCTACCTCAAAAATAATGCATTATCAGATACGTGCATCTAAGTACAAGTTATGTTAGAACACATATCGATCTTCTCTCTAGCTTGACCTGGTAATAAAAATATAAAGAACTGTTGTAATTTTCATATTTATTATTTATAGCATTGCATCTTATTAATAAAAAGCAGTGATGTAAATGATTAAAAAATTGCCTAAGTTCTTCCTGAGTAGCCTTTAATTCAGGCTATAGTATATATAGTTACTTAAAAAAAAAGAAACAGTGGAAGTTTTAACATTGATCAGATTTTATAGGAATGTTTGTATGCCTTCTATAAAAGTGAATATCAAGCAGTTTTGTTCTCTAGGTCGTTGAAAAAAATTTTTTTTTCTTCCCGGAATACTATAGCTCTGATTGTTTTGGGGCACCTGGGTAGCTCAGTCAGTTAAGTATCCAACTCCTGATTTCAGCTCAGGTCATGAGATTGAGTCCCACGTCCAGCTCTGCTCTGGGTGTGAGCCTGCTTAAGATTCTTTTTCTCCCTCTCCCCCACCCCACCCCATACCTGCTCTCTCTGTCTCTGTCTCTCTCTCAAAGATCTTGTTTTAAGGTAAGGAAAAGATTCAATTTTGTTTGTGTGTTTATCACTTAATTTTTTATTTGTTTAGTATTTTTTTAACAAGATTAAATACATTATAGAAACATTAAAAAGGATAATTAGAATAATCAAAAGCATTAATAATAGAGCAAATTTGTCTAGAACTTCTTCTTACTTATCAGTCTAAAAACTTATGAGAATTAGGGGATCCTAGGTGGCTCAGTCATTAAGCAACTGCCTTCAGCTCAGGACATGATCCTGCGGTCCTGGGATTCAGCCCTGCCTCAGGCTCCCCGCTCTGCTTCTTCCTCTCCCACTCCCCCTGCTTGTATTCCTTCTCTCGCTGGCTGTCTCTCTCTCTGTCAAATAAATAAATAAAATCTTAAAAAAAAAAAACTTATGAGAATTAATTTCTTTTTGAGGGACTGAATACAATTTAAAAAATAGTGATAAGTATAAATATCTTTTTCTAAATATATCTTCATGGGTAGAATAGAATGAGCTCTTTAGTGTCCCTTATGGGGGCATTAAAATTATTGCATTAGTTTCCTAGCTCGTCCCTTTGTTCAAGTCTTTTTCTCCACAAACTGCTGTGCATATCACTGCCATATGAGTCTTGCTAAACCACTATACTCATCATAGTACTTAACTACATTTTCACTATCTGGAATGACTTTATACATATTTTTTTAAAAAATCTCTTTTTTTCCTCTAATAATCTCTAAGCTTATAGAAAGTAGAAACCACTTTTCATTTATCTGTATGACCAGTACTATATCTGAAGTTTAGTAAATGTGAGGTAATGGCTTTTAAAAGATGTGTTGCAGCTTGCATAAAATCAGAATGGTTTCCCTCTAACATAAAATTGAGGACAAGCTGTGAAGAATTCCTCTTAAATACCTAAGAGTTAGAAAACCAGTCTACATGAATTAGGGGGAGGGAGTGGAAGGTGAAATTTAAATTATGCAAGTATATTGACTTTCTACTTTTAGATGATCACTTATCTAGTAGGCATAGAATTATTCTTTTAAATCATATACTGTGTGTTCATTTATTTAGTCAATAGATATTAATACGTACAAGGCACTAAGCTGAATATTTAGCAAAGTAAATGTAGAATATAGAAAATCGACTTTTTAAATTTCTAGTCATATAATCTTATTAATCAAAAGGTGTGGGAAATAATGAAATAGTTAAGTAAGTAATTGTACAAGAGCATATGTCATTGCTTAAGAAATAGAACAGAAACTATAGCATATGATTCCAGAGTCCCCCTTCCCAGCATGTCTCCTGAATTTTACTGAAACACCTTTTGTTTCTCAGCATGTCATCCTCTTACTTATCCCCAATCACCTTGTATTACTTTTTCTTCCTCTATAATACTCCTTTCCTTAAAATTCTACCCTTTTCTGTCAGATAATCTCATTTTCTTCTTTTAGACCAATTCTCTGTGCTTTCTGAAAGACTTCTTGTGTCCTGAGACACACCGTGTGAACCTCTAATAGCTTTTGAGTCTGTTAATTGCAACAATCCTCATAGTTATAACAATAACTAACATTCCTTGAGCTCTGTGTTGTGGTCCTATGCTCAGAACTGTTCAGGCATCATCATGTAGAACCATAAAACCTTTATGAGACACAAATTGCTTTCACATGAGGTAAATGAGGCTTATTGAGGTTAATTTGTCAAGGTTTCATAGATGGTGAGGATTAAAAGCCCTAAACTGTCTCAATTCAAAGTCCACAATCATAAACACTATTCCACATTGTCTCCAAATACACAAATAACAAGCAAGCAGTTCTGCTCTCGCATTGTACTTTTAGCTCCTCAAAGACAGAGATTATGCTATTTCAAGTTTTACATCCACACTACCTCATTCAGGGTCCTCCATATACTAGATGATCAGTCAATTGAATTAATGAAAAACTAGTAAGTAACATATAGAAGAATACATGCTAGAGGGATCACTATAGGGTGAACCTGCAGGTTGGAGGCACTGAAGAAAGTCTTATAGGGAAGATGAGAGTAAACTGAGCACTGAAATACGTGTATGGAAAAAGAAGGAGCTAAACCCAGCAGATTATCTGCTATGGTAATAATAGAATCAGGGGCAAATTCTTAGAACCCTTGGGAAAGTTTCCCCACTACAGTGAGGGAAAAGACAAGTATAGTCTTGATCATGATTATTATGTAACATTGTTCTAAAGGTAGGTGCCAATGTAATTTGATAAGATAAATAAATTTTTTAAAAAGATTTTATTTATTTATTTGACAGAGAGAGAGGCAGCAAGAGAGAGAACACAAGCAAGGGGAGTGGAAGAGGGAGAAGCAGGCTTCCCGCTGAGCAGGGAGCCCTATGTGGGGCTCCATCCCAGAACGCTGGGATCATGACCTGAGCCGAAGGCAGACACTTAACGACTGAGCCACCCAGGAACCCCAAGATAAATAAAATTTTAAAAGGAAAAGCTAAAATTATCATTATTTGCTAACAATAAAATTATTTACATAGAAAACTGAAGATAGTTATTTGAAAAACAACAAAATAAAAAACGAAAGAGAGGGGCATCTGGGTGGCTCAGTTGGCTAAGCGTCTGAATCTTTATTTTGGCTCAGGTCATGATCTCAGGGTCCTGGAATCCCCACATTGGGGAGTCTCCTGGAGATTCTCTCCCTCTGCCCCTCCACCTTCTTACTCTTGTGCACGCTCTCTCTCTCTCTGTGTCTCAAATAAATAGATAAATCTTAAAAAAACAAAAAAAACAAAAAAAGAGAATTCAATTAATATGGTAATATAAAATGTTAATATACAGAAATAATTTAACTGCCTTCTTATAGTCCAATAAAAACTATTTGGAAGTTACAATGAAAGTAAATATTCCATTTAAAATAGTATCAAGAATAATAAAATACTTAAACTCTACATGAAATATACAAGATGATTTCAAAGAAAATTTTGCAACATTGTGTGGTATGCAAAAAACAGAAAATTAAAGAAATGGAATGGTAGTCTGTAGATCTGGATAAGAAGTTTTATAAAAATGCTGTTTTCCCAAGTTAATCTATAAATTAATTGCATTTTAATAAATATCAATGGATTTTAAAAAGAATTATAATAGATGATATATAGTACTTAGGAGAAGAGGAACAAATAAGTCAGGTAACTTTTGTGAAAAGGAAGAATAATGTGAGAGTACTAGTCCTATCAGATATTAAAATATATAAAGCTACAGTAATTAAAAGGAATAAGTGCTACTCTAACTGATATTAAAAGGGAGGGCACGTATTGCATGGTGCACTGGGTGTTATACGCAACTAATGAAGCATCAAACTACATCGGAATCTGGGGATGTACTGTATGGTGATTAACACAATATAATAAAATAAAATTAAAAAAAATATATTATAAAGCTACAGAAGTAAAAATTTGCTACTAGTGCAAGTGCAGACAGATCAATAGAACAAAATAAAATCAAGTAACAGATCCAAATATATAGAGAAATTTAATATATAATAAAGGTTGGCTCTGGAGGGAAAAAAATGGGTTTTTTAGAGGCAAGAGTAGGAATGAAACATACTTTTCCCTTTCTCTCTTCATATATATAAATCCTTTTGTACATTCTGAGTTGGGTGCTGTGTCTGTATTTTATCTTTAGCATAAGAAATAATGCCCAGAAACTGCTTAATTATAATACATGAAAATGTTAACAATGTGTATCCTTGTGACAGATCTGATTGATGGGCAGTTTTCATTTATACTTTGTGCTTTTTTTGGTCTTTTTTTAACAGAAAAAGTCCATTTATTTTTTAAGAATAGTTTAAAGATATCCCTGTCTCCCCAATATTTTAGTTAGTAAGGGGTGACTTATATTTCTAAATCTAGTTTTTAATTAAATAATATGGCAATTTATAGTAGTCAGCATGAACTAGGAAAAGGACCATTGAATCACTTTCTTCATCTATAAAGAGGTAATAACATATACCTTAAGAATTAAGGGAAAGCAATATTGGTAAGATACTTAGTGAAGTATACTATTTTGAACATCTGTGCATTTCTTTAGTAATATTTAATTTCTCTTCAGCTTTCCATTCCTGCAGAGCCATTTTTGTTGCTTAACTAACACCTTCTGTGATTGTTTAACAGTTACTGGTAGTCTATAATATACATACTTGTTCTAGGTACTGAGGAAATATTAACTGTCATCAGTTATCCTGGTAGGTGATACCAGGGAGGGTGTTGAGAAAGTAAAGAGCAGGGATATGGTATTGGGTGCCTGATTTAG
The DNA here is from genome assembly GCF_002007445.2 of Ailuropoda melanoleuca. Taxonomy (NCBI): domain Eukaryota; kingdom Metazoa; phylum Chordata; class Mammalia; order Carnivora; family Ursidae; genus Ailuropoda; species Ailuropoda melanoleuca. Next base: position 38,181,182 of record NC_048228.1, on the reverse strand, counting down.
TTATGGGAAGTCAGGAGATATTTCACTGAGGAGTGGACAACTGAAGCTGTATCTTAAAGCTGGAGTATAACTTAAAGGAAATGCGGAATGGGACTTGAACGAATCTGAGGTTTCAAGTAGCACAGTGCCTAGCTGGTGTGATCCATGCATACAGAAATGTGGTGAGAATTGAGGATTAAAAATTATGGGACCACACATACTGTTGTATCCCATNATTTCCTTTGTTCCCTGAGCTCAATGATACTTGACTTTGTTTCTAAAAATTACTATTTATTATTTTTTTTTTTTAAAGATTTTATTTATTTATTTGACAGAGATAGAGACAGCCAGTGAGAGAGGGAACACAAGCAGGGGGAGTGGGAGAGGAAGAAGCAGGCTCATAGCAGAGGAGCCTGATGTGGGGCTCGATCCCATAACGCCGGGATCACGCCCTGGGCCGAAGGCAGACGCTTAACAGCTGTGCCACCCAGGCGCCCCCTGAAAGACTTTTGAAAATGAGCCTACATTGTTAGATTTGAACATTAAAAGTCACACAGAGAGACTATCATTTTGGACAAGATGACATGGATCTATTTCTCTCTGCTCCTCCCTGCTAAGTACAATGATAAACCCTGGAAATCATGTAGGAGGCAACCAGAGGAAAATTTTGAAAGATAAAAAGGAGGAAGAAAATTGATTCGAGATCAGAACTAGAAGGACATCATAGAGGATGGCATCTTACATCCCCTCACCCAACAGAAAGATGTGATCCAGACCTGAACTTCCCTTGACCCCAAGCTAGCAACAGAAAGCAACCCCGGCAGCAGCATGCCTCCTCTGGATCAAACAGGAGTCCCTGTGAAAACACACGGCCAGCTCTGCACCACTGCAGGGGAAGCACTCTTCTCCGCAGCAGTTGAGGCTCTCCTCTCCAGTCGATGGATACAGGGCCTCTGGATGGCAGCTATCAGAAGGACTGCAGCACATCAAGTAGCCCAACTCTAGAAGCCTCTTCCCCCCCTCAAACTAAGACTTCCTTCACCCAGCAGCAGGCGTCACTTGCAAGAAAGCCACCCTGAGCCTGAGACCTTCTGCATCCCCCGCCCCCCCCCC